>NC_138553.1:2085205-2316915 GCF_964273705.1 Natrix helvetica | reverse complement strand
GGATGCCGGGGCAATTTTTGCCACCATTTGCTCCAATGAGTCCCTCTCCCTTCATTCACGGGGAAAATACTGGGGGGGGGGGGTGAATTTATCTGGGTGGGTGGGAGTATTTTTCTGCCCTTCCTTGGGGCAGAAGCTGGAGGAGACGGGGGGGGGGGGTAGGACCGGCCCTGGCATCAGCAGAGGGAGACTCCCTGGCACTCAGCACCATCCGACCACACCCCAATTCAGCCTCTTGCAAAAGGGGGAGGAAAAGGGAGAAGGGTCCATTTAGGGGCAGCGCAGCGCAGCAGCAATGCCAGGGAGGCGCTGCAGCAAAGCCCCCTCCTCACCTTTCTAGCCCCCCCCCCCCGCCCCACTACTCACCCTGGGCACGGGCTGCAGAGGGTGCGTGGGTCCCTATTCTCTGCTCCGCATTTCCAGAAGCCCCCACCCCCACCCCAAGCCCGGCTCAGAGCGGGGAAAGGTGGGGAAATGCCCCGTCCCCTGTGGCTCCCCTGCACCCGGGAGATGGGGAGGGGGCTTTGCCCAGCGAAGGGCAAAGGGCGCCGCTCCCCTCTCTCCCCATGCATTGCGGGATGCCCCCTCCCTGCAAGATCCCTCCACCATTTCTGCCCCCCCCCAGAAGGCAGGTTTTCCCCTCCCGGGGGTCCCAGACCCCCTCCGCTGCCACCCCCCCCCACCGCCCAGCCTCGGCCCCTCCACCTCGGTTTCCCTCCGAGCGCTGGCCAGCAGCCCCCTGCCCGGGGCTCCGCCGCCCTCCTCCATCCTCCGTCCGGCCAGTCGAGACACGTGGGGGCAGCGCGGCGCTTCCCAGCCCGGGTCCCCGCGCGCCACGCCCCCCCAGCCCTTATTGGCCGCCAGGCGCCGGTGGGCGGGCCCCGGCGCGCACACCCCCTGGCGGCCATTGGCCGAGGCCAGGAAGGGAGGCGCCTGTGGGGGAGCTGTAACCAGGGCAGGTGGGGAAAAGGGGCGGGGCTCGGGGCTCCAGCCGGTGCCGCAGGGCCAGGGCGCCTCTGAGCGTGTGCAGAGTGGAGGGATATATCTATATGTTTCTATCTATACACACACACACACACACACATACACACACACCCCTCCCTCAACTCTGCACACGCTCAGAGGCGCCCTGGCCCTGCGGCACCGCTTGGAGCCCCGAGCCCCGCCCCTTTTCCCCACCTGCCCTGGTTACAGCTCCCCCACAGGCGCCTCCCTTCCTGGCCTCGACCAACATGTATGTATGTATGTATACATACATGTGTGTTTATGTGCGCATCAGCTATGGGTAGTCCTCGACTTTTGACAATATTACTAACAATTTTGTTAAGCAAGACAGTTAAGTGAATTTTGCCCCCTTTTATGACCTTTCTGGCCAACGTCATAAGTGTGACCTGGTTGCCAAGCAGTTTGGATTTTGGCCAACATCGAAGGTCATAAACTCTGAAAAATGGTTGTAAGTCACTTTTTTCAGTATCGCTGTAACTTGGAACGGTCGCTAAACGAAGTGTCGTATGTCAAGGACTACCGGTAATGTTCTGTTGGACTCCGAGGTCCCTCATCCACAGCCAGCCAGGGCAGGAAAGGCTGCAGAAGCCTACTGGGCTCTCCGCAGCTCTTGGTGCAGCTGGGAGCTGCAGGTGAAATGCCGGCCTTCCGAGTCCCAACAACAACCCTGCAAGGCTGGCCGAGAGGAGCAGGGTTTCTCTGGCACCTTTCCAATCCCGGTGGCCAGACCAGGCCCGGATCCCATGCGGGCCCTTCTCTTCTCTTCCCTTTGCTCCGGAGAGCAGCAGTGCAGGGTCTCTGCCTCCACGGCCAGGCTGGAACCAGGGGAAGCCCCCACTTCCCCCTCCCCAAATTAGTGTACATTCAGTGACAATAAAGTTATTATTCTACTGTATTTTATTCCCTCCTATCCTATTTAATTTCTATTCTATTCTATTTCTAATTCATATTCTTTTCCTAATTCATACTCCTAATTCATATTCACATTCAATACTATCCTATCCTCTATCCTACTTTCTATTCTATTCTATTTTTCATTATTCTATTCTATTCTTCTATTCTAATCTATTCTACTCTATTTCTAATTCATATTCTATTCTTTTCCTAATTCATCCTAATTCATATTTACATTCAATACTAACCTATCCTCTATTCTCTTTAGTTTCTATTTTTTCATTATTCTATTCTATTCCTATATTCTATTCTATTTCTAATTCATATTCTTTTCCTAATTCATCCTAATTCATATTTACATTCAATATTATCCTATCCTCTACCCTATTTAATTTCTATTCTATTTTTCATTATTCTATTCTATTTCTAATTCAAATTCTATTCTTTTCCTAATTCATACTCCTAATTCATATTTACATTCAATACTATCCTATCCTCTACCCTATTTAATTTCTATTCTATTCTATTCCATTCCATTCCTTATTCTATTCTACTCTATTTCTAATTCATATTTCTAATTCATATTCACATTCTATTCTATTTTCCATTCTATTCTATTTCTTGTTCTGTTCTGTTCTATTCTTTCCTTGTTTTGAAAGGTTTTTTCACTTGGCACAAATAACTCAAGTTGGCTTCCTAGGAAGACAAGAGAGGGAGATCTGGTCATTTAGCCATGAAGGTTAGCCCTGGGTATTCTCTGTCACTCAAGGATATCCGAGAAATTTGAATAACGTTTCCTTAAAGTTCAGTCTGGATTTGACAAGATTTTATTGGCATTCTTGTGATTACAGTCTTTATTGCTTGTCTAATACAATCACTCTGACAGAAATATTGAAAATCTCTTTTGAAAATAGTTATTAATCCGTCTCAGACTTTCTATAAAGTTCCTTATCGGAGAATGATGGCATGAATGTTTTTATATCTACTGTGTATGTATGTATGTATGTATGTATGTATATATATACATATACATATACATATACATATACATATACATATACATATACATATACATATACATATACATATACATATACATATACATATACATATACATATACATATACATATACATATACATATACATATATATATATATATATATATATATATATATATATATATATATATATATAATTCCTTATCGGAGAATGATGGCATGAATGTTTTTATATCTACAAATATATATATTTGTGTTACAACCCCTGGTATGCCTAAATATGGGAGGAAGGTCACACTCCCTCTTTCTGTCCTTCGGCTTCATCACAGAAGACCATGCAGGCAGAAAACCATATTTTTATTTTTAATGTTGCCTTTTTAGGAAGTTCTTTCTCCCTTTCTGGTTCGGCTGGTATTTTTTATTTCCTTTTCTCATTGCGAAAAGCGTCACCTTGGAAAACAATTCTAGGTGCCTTAGAAAACTCCGAGCAAGTGAAAAAAGGAATGTACAGATTTCAAAAAGGCAGACAAGTTTTTGAAATTATAAGGCTCAAATATAATGTAGGGTTCTTCCCACCCTCCCCTCCAAGCGACATCGTGGGCAAAAGTGGCTAGCATAAACCGAGTTACAGATGAGGAAAGTACCATATTGATGATGATTTGTTCGCTTACAGCAGGGGTGTCCAAACTTGGGAACTTTAAGACTTGTGGACTTCAACTCCCAGAATTCCCCAGCCAGCAGGCTGGCTGGGGAATTCTGGGAGTTGAAGTCCACAACTCTTAAAGTTCTCAAGTTTGGACATCCCTGGCTTACAGCAATGTTTCCCCCTCCCCAAACTTGGCCACTTTAAGATGGAATTCTGGGAGTTGAAGTCCACCCATCTTAAAGTGGCCATGTTTTTTGGGGTGGGGTGGGGGATTGCTGTACAATTTCTCCCTCTTTTGCCTTCAATCCCACTTTTGAATGACACCGTTTTACAAGCTCAATCCTCTTGTTCTCTCTTAGTGGCCTCCTTTCCCTACCAGGGTGCAACTCCACCAGTGGGACTTCTCAGGATACCGCTAGCAACAGCATGTAGACTTATACACCACTTCACCGTGCTTTGCAGCCCTCTCTAAGTGGTTTACAGAGTCAGCATCTTCTGCCCCCCCCCCCCAATAATCTGGGTCCCCATTTTACCCACCTCGGAAGGAGGGAAGGCTGAGTCAATCTTGAGCCGGCTGGGATCGAACTCCAGGCTGTGGGGCAGAGTTAACCTGCAATACTAACCACTGGCCATCATCTATCTATCTATCTATCTATCTATCTATCATCTATCTTTCTTTCTTTCTTTCTTTCTCTCTCTCTCTCTCTCTCTCTCTCTCTCTCTCTCCCTCCCTCCCTCCCTCCCTCCCTCCCTCCCTCCCTCTCTCTCTCTCTCTCTCTCTCTCTCTTTCTTTCTCCTGGCTGTGGGCAGAGTTAGCCTGCAATACTGCACTCTAACCACTGTCATAATCTTTCTTCCTTCTTTTCTTTTTCTTTCTTTCTTTCCTTTTCTTTCTTTCTCCTGCCTGTGGGCAGAGTTAGGCTGCAATACTGCACTCTAACCATTGTGCCATCATCATTTTTTCCTTCCTTCCTTCCTTCCTTCCTTCCTTCCTTCCTTCCTTCCTTCCCACTTAGCCATAGCCCTTATATACCCCTTCACAGTGCTTTTACAGCCCTCTCTAAGCAGTTTACAGAGTCAGCCTGTTGCCCCCCAACAATTTGAAAGCTGAGCCAACCCTGAACTGGTCGGAATCGAACTGCCAAACTGCTGGCAGTTGGCAGAGTTATCTTGCAATACTGCATTCTAACCAGTGCGGATGTTTTTTTTCTCAGCCCAAATTACACCTGTGTCTTTGACCCGAGATGCTGGGTGGCGTTCCTTCTTTGATGCCAATTTTCACCAAGTGGGGGGGGGGGGGGGGAGGGTCCCATCCCATGTCGGTCCACGACCCCATTGTTAAGTACATCCTCGGATCCTTGGAAGCTTGTTTTTTTTACTACCGGTTTGCAGAACCAAGGAGAATCATCCCTACCGGTTCAGCCAAACCAGGCCGGACTGGGAGGATTTCCTCCCTAGGGTGCACCCCTCTGCAAATATAGCCCCTTTCTGAAGGGGTTCCCGCCCCCCCCCCCCATGTCTAGAGGTGTCATTTAAAAATCCAGCTTGGTCAGCAGATGCCATGGTTGGCTGGGGAATGATGGGAGTTGAAGTCCACCCATCTTCAAACTACTAAGGTTGAGCGACACCGATCTACGGTACACAAGTTCAAAAGAGGAAAGCAGAAGTTGGAGCACGTTGGGTAGCAACTGCACATCTTCTTCACCCACATTTTTGGAAAACTGGGATGAACGCAGGGCATCCCTCTTGGGTTGGCATCAAGAGAAGCCACCCAAATCCCAGATTTGGCCCAAATGATGCCCGCAGAATGCCAGTTGGAAAAGAGCAACCAAGAGAGTGTCGCTTTGGGCCAAGCGTTATCCATTGGCCTAAAACTCTTGGATTCCACCCACTTAAAGACAGTTTACGAAACGAGGACACTCCAAAGCCGAGGAAGAACCTCACCGAGCGGAAATGGGTGGTGGCATCGTTCCGCGTTCACTCACCGAGGGCGAGTGTGCAAAATTTCCTATTCCCTCTCCAAGGAGTTCTTCGCATGCCACGGGGTCGTCCGGGCGTGTCGAATTTTCCCAGCTTTCCGTTTTCCCCAAACGTTAGGAGCGCTCAGAGGTTTGCAACAGGCCTTGGGGATTTGTAAAGATATTTTGGTGTTCCTTTCACGTATTTAAGATGCCCTCGGCGAGGAAAGACATCAAGACCGTTCAGTTTCTAAACCTTTTCTTCGTTTCAACGGGCGGTTTGCCTGCTGTGGGACCGTGGTTAAGAGAAATGGGGGGCTGCAGCCCCAGAGAATCTGGTCAGAAGAGCACAGAGGTTGGGGGAGGGGAGGGCAGAAAGAGGAGTGGGGGGGGGGGAGGAACAGTCCTACCTGGCCCAGAGGTGACCATGGAGGATTTGGCCCAAATGATGCCCGCAGAATGACGTTGGCGAGATTATGTTTTGGGGAGACGAGGATGATTTAGGCTGAGCCGCTAAATTAAAGGCAGCTTTACTGAGGGAAGAGAATACTTGTAGCTGAGGGTTGAAGTGGGGGTGGGTTGGGGTGTCCTGGGTGGTCTCAGGGGTTGGGGGTTTCCTTGAAGACGTTTCATGGCCCAGCTAGGTAACATCATCAGTGCTACAGGAGAGTGGGTGTTGGGGAGAGGAAGAGGAAGAGGAATGTGAGGGTTTTGGTGCTCTCTGAGCTGGGTGGTTTTCTTGCAGACGTTTCATGACCCAAGTAGGGAACATCATCAGTGCTAGAAGGGAAGGGGATTTCCGGAGTAGAGGAGAACACGGAGGAAGAGGAAGAGGAGGAGGACTATGGTGCCCTTCCTGCTCTCTCTGGATTATTTTAATATAAATATTTCAGGGCCAAAAGGTAACCTCGGCAGTGCTTGGAGGCCTTCTAGCCCTGATGATGTTACCTAGTTGGGTCATGAAACGTCTGCCTGGAAACAACCAAGCTCAGAGAGCACCAAGAACCCTTCCTTCCTTCCCTCCCTCCATGCCACAAATTCTACACCCTCCTAGCACTGATGATGTTCCCTAGTTGGGTCAGGAGACGTCTGCAAGAAAACCAGCAAGATCAGAGAGCTGCCAGATCCCTACAAACAGCTTCCTCCTAGTGACTCTTAAGTGGGAGTGTTCCCATGCGGAGACGGTGGGGCAGCCCTTAATTTCCACAGCCGCTTTGCAGCCTCCAAAAAGTGTGCAAGGGAGAGGAAGCCTTGGGCCCTTGCCCTCCACCCCTTCGGCCCAACGCAGTCCGTTGGGTTCACCCTGTGAGAACGAAGCCCCTTCGCCAACCTCCCACCCCCTTCCCCCCAAAATACAACCCCTGGTCCATCACCTCGGAGCAAGAGGGCCGTCGTAAAGAAGACCACGGGGGCCTGAGTGGCAAGTACGGTAGTCTAGTTTAATAAATAAATAACCTAACACACTGTGGACTAGGGCGGCCTGGTGCTGAGTTCAGAAGCTTGTGCTGGGTAATCCTGCAAGGGAGCCAGAGATGTCGCGGGATCGGATCCTCCCCTTCCTCCGGCGGCAGCCGTGGGAGACTTAATACCTGTTGGAGCAGAGAGGAGCAGAGAGGTTGAGAAAAGGAGCTTTTGAGTTGGCTGGGAAGGGGCAATCGCCAGGAAAATCCCACTCGGAAATGGTTTTAAAAATTAAAGGCCCATAAAAGGTAAAGGTTCCCCTCGCCCATGCGTGGCAGTCGTTCCCAACTCTAGAGGGCGGTGCTCATCTCCCTTTCAAAGCCAAAGAGCCAGCGCTGTCCGAAGACGTCTCCGTGGTCATGTGGCCGGCATGACTCAACGCCCGAAGGCACACAGAACTTTGTTCCCACCAAAGGTGGTTCCTATTTTTCTACTTGCATTTTTTTTCTATGGTTAAGTTGGCAGAAGCTGGGACAAGGAACGGGAGCTCCCTCCGTTATGCGGCACTAGGGATTTGAACAAACTGCCGACCTTTCCGATCGACAAGCTCAGCGTCTTAGCCGCTCAGCCACCGCGTCCCTTTTGAGCCACTGCGTCCCATTTAAAGGCCCATAAAAGGGACATGCGAATGGTCCTCATTTTACGACCACATTGGGGGGTGGAATTTTTCCTGCTAAGCCAGGTGATTGTTAAACGGGTCCCAACCTGATTTCACAATCTTTCCTCCCCCGCCGTTGTTAAGCAAATCACCGCAGTCGTTAAGTGAACTGTGTGGTCGTTAAGCGAATCTGGCTTTTCCCCCATTCCCCCGTTTGTCGGAAGCCGGTGGAAGGTCCCAACTGGGGGAATCACATGATCCCCGACATGGTAACGGTTGGAAATACAGGTAGTCCTCGTCCAACGACCACAAGGGAGGCCAAGTTGCTAAGGGACAAATTTGTTCAATTGAGTTTTGCCCCGTTTTACGACTTTTCTGTGACACAAATGCCTGCCGTTGTCACACGGTTGTTAAGTGAACCTGGCTTTGTGAATCCCTGACTTTGCTGGTCAGAAGGACGCAAAAAGGGGAACACTGCGACCGTCGTAAACGTGAGTCAGGGGCCAAGAGCCTGAAGATTGATCATGTGCCCCCGTGGGGGAGGCTGCAACGGTCGTTAAGTGTGAAGAACTGTCCTAAGTCGCTTTCGTCAGTGCCGTTGCAACTTCGGTCACTAAACGAACCGTTGTAAGTCGAGGACTACCCAGATACGCTGCCTTTTTCTTTAAAAAAAGTGCACACTTTGCAAAATCGAAGAAAATGACTCAGCCCATCAAATAGAGGAAAAGTTTTACCTGTAATAATTCGGCTTAAAAGGCCCGTTTTTGTTCAGCCCCAAATATTTCGCCTGCTCGTCTGACAGTTCCGTCAGGTGGGCATCGAAGGTGGGCAGGTGGAGGCTCGCCACGTACTCGTCTGTAAGAGAAGAAGGGGGGGCAAGTGAGACCTGAAATGGCGGGGGTGGGGGGAGAGGGGGAAAGCAGCTGGAGAGCCGAAACCACCCTACCTGCAAACCGGAAGGTCGGAAACGGACTTGGGCCGTTTTTCGCCCCCCGGAGGCTTCAGGGAATCTTCCTGAAGTTGGAAAACGGGCCGTTTACGCCCTCTGGGGTGGGGTGGGGGGCTGGGGAGGCTGTTTTTCACCCTCCACGGGCTCCAAGAAAGCCACGCGCGCAGTTGCAGGGCAGCGGGGGTGTGTGTGTGTGTCATGGGTGCACGCACAGGGGGCTCAGCAGGGGCATTATGGGGGTGGGCCCGCGCATGTATCCTTTTGGCCCCCGAGGCGAAAAAGGTTTGCCACCACTGCCCGATACCAGGGGTGCCCAAAGTTGGCAACTTTAAGACTTGTGGACTTCATCTCCCAGAATTCTCCAGCCAGCAGAGCTGGCTGGAGAATTCTGGGAGTTGAAGTCCACAAGTCTTAAAGTTGCTAACTTTGAAGACCTCTGCCTTATACCATTTCAAAAAGAGGCTGGACTAAAACGGGGTAGGGTCTATTTGAGCAGGGGGTCAGACTGGAAGACCTCCAAGGGTCCCTTCCAACTCTGTCGTTATTATTCTACGTTCTACCTTTCCTTGGGCCAGCAGAGGGCGGGGGGAAGGGGGGGAGTCCCGTGAACCCCCTCCCCACTTACCCATTTTCTTGGGCAGGAGGTACACGTCCTGCTTGTAGCGGCCCTCGGGGGCGTTGTACAGCTCTATCAAGGCCAGCGCCTGCAAATTAAAAAAAAAGGGAAGCATTGAGGGACCTCCCGCAAGCCCGGCGGGACCCCCAAAGCAAGGAAAGCAGAACAGGGAAAGAAGCAGAGGCCGGGACTCGCCCACGTCCAGGTTTGAAACAAAAGAAAGAACCGGATTGTAAACGCCAGAAGGCAGCCAATATCCCGGACGGCCTCTCCTCCTCCGCTGAGAACAAGTCCAGGACCTGCTGTTCCTTCTCCTCCGCCGCCCCATCTGTTCTGCTTAGCGTCGAGCAAAGAGCCTCCCCTTTGATCCACGGACACCGATTCGCAGCCAAGAATGAGTTTCACAAGGCGTGGACGGACTGCACCGAAGTTTCAACTGGGGAACTCGGAGCATCCTCAACCGGTACCCAAGACGATAAACGAATTGGCCATCATCGGGCACATAGAGATCAACGACGTCTACATACCGTTCAAAAGAGACGATCCAAAAGCCGAAAAGGAAACACAAAGGCCCAAAAGACCATCTTCTCTAGTAGCCAATACCCAGATAAAACAGAGATCTTCTTGGTTCCTTGGTTAGGCTGTTGTTTAAGGTGTGATAGTTTGTCTGAGTTGTTAAGTTTCTCAATTGGGGAGGATGAAAACTCCTTAACTGCACAACCTGGGGACAGACTGCACCACAGTTTCAACTCTGAGCATCCTAAAGCAAGCCAGGTTCAAAAACACTGATGATGCTCCCTAGTTGGGTCATGAAACGTCTGCAAGAAAACAACCAAGCTCAGAGGGCACTAAGGACCCCACGGTCCTTCCGTCGGTCCTTCCTTCCTTCCCTCCCACAAATTGTACACACTTCTAGCACTGATGATGTTCCCTAGTTGGGTCATAAGACATCTGCAAGAAGACCACCAAGCTCAGAGAGCACCAAGGACCCTTCCTCCCTCCCTCCCTTCTAACACTGATGGCGTTCCTCAGTTGGGTCGTGAAACGTCTGCAAGAAAAAACAACCAGGCTCAGAGAGCACCAAGGACCCCACAATTCTCCTCCTCCTCCTCTCTACAAACCTGCTTCCCTTCCAGCCCTGATGACGTTCCCTAGTTAGGTCGTGAAACGTCTGCAAGGAAACCTCCAAGCACGGAGAGCATCAGGGAAAGTTCAATCCTGAGCTACAAATATTCTCTTCTATCAAATAAATAACTAAACAAAGCAGCAGCCCTGGGTGAAGAGAGAAGGACATCACATCCACACACACACAAATAACCCCCGTGTCTACGCTCACCTGAGTGGTGGCTGTGATGGACAGCACGAAGGTTGGCACTGTGGAACAGCTGAGGTTCAAGAGGCGTCCCTAGAAGAGAAGGGGGAGCAGCTTTAAGCACCCAGATTGACTCCCAATGCCACCCCAGCACGTCTTGAGCCTTCCCAAGTGGGCATCAGGAAGGGGCCCTCAACCGTGGCAACTTGAAGACTTGTGGACTTCAACTCCCAGAATTCCTCAGCCAGCAAAGGAGGAAGAAGAAGAAGAAAGAGAGAGGGAGAGGGAGGGAGAGAGAGAGAAAAAAAGAAGAGGGAGGGAAGAAGAGAGAAAGAAAGAAATGGAGGAGAGGAAGGTAGGAAAGAAGAAAGAAAAAGAAAGACAGAATGAAAGAAAGAAAGAAAGAAAGAAAGAAAGAAAGAAAGAAAGAAAGAAAAGAAAGAAAGAAAGCAAGCAGGAATTTCTGAGGAATTCTGGGAGTTGAAGTCCACAAGTCTTCAAGTTGCCAAGGTTGGAGACCCCTGCTCTTCGGCATCCCAGAAGCCGTCAGGGGGCCCGCCCACCCCTCAAGCCCCACAACAAAGAGGCTCACTTACTTCAGCCAGCAAGACGATTCTCTTCCCATCCGGCCAGATGACGTGGTCAACCTGAGACCTCACCCGCTCCCAGGTGAGCTCTGGGGTACGCAAGCTGGCCTGGAAGAGAAGCAGGGGGAGGGGTCAAAGCACCCCAGGCCACATGGCGGGGATGCAGGACAATAGCAGCAGCCAAATGTTTATAGCCCGGCCCGAGGCCTCTTTCAAGGATTGCCCAATTGCTCCTCTCAATGTCATCTTCCCTGAATCTTTACGCCGCCTGGGTATGGGTCGGTGCTGGGGCTCAGGACCCCGGAGAGCACCCCGAAATTCAGGGTAGCTGGTGAAGTATTTTAAAGGAGATTTGGGTTAAGGCCAAGGTTCCAAATAGCATCCAAAAGTAAATCCGAGGCAAAAGATTCCTCAAAGTCCCAATTGATGAAGAGAGCCATGTTGGCACATCTGGGGAAACCCGAATCTGAAAGCTTCCCGGTTTTCCCCACCCAGTTGAAAGTTCAAGATCTTGCCCCCCACATCCACAAGTCCACCCCATGGTCCAATCTCCCACTGCCATGCTGGCAGTTTCACCCATCCAGTTCTGGTCAGGTGCAGAGATGCAAAGAAGAAAGGATGACCTTGGCTCTCTAGAAAGAATTCTGTTATGGCTACGTAGCATCTAACTCCGTACAATCCCCCCTCCCATTTTCCCACCATAGAAAATGCCTAGCAGAATAATAGAAAGTGTGGCAGGCCTGAGACCCAACAGAAGAGATGGCTTGCAGACCTGGCAGCCATTGTTAAGCTGTTTGGACTTCAACTCCCAGAATTTCCCAGCCAGGAAGTTGCAGAAGTTGAGAGCCATGGGCTTTAAGGAGCTTCCTGTCTGAGATAATATCCTGGGGCACACTGCAATGAACCCCATGGGGGTGGGGCTCGCTTTGGAGGGAGGGAGGGAGGAATAGTTTAGATGTACAGTACATACAGCTTCACAAGTGCTTTTACAGCCCTCTCTAAGCGTTTTGCAGAGTCAGCCTCTTGCCCCCCAACAATCTGGGTCCTCACTTGACCCACCTTGGAAGGACGGAAGGCTGAGTCAACCTTGAGCCCACTGTGGGCAGAGTTTGCCTGCAATACTGTGCTCTAACCACTGTGGCCATTAAACAGGTGAAAGGAGACAAAGAGGGAGGGAAGGAAAGAAGGGACAGAGGGAAAGAAGGAATAGGAAGGAGAAGGAAACAGGAAGGGAAGGAGGAAAGAAAGAAGGAAGGGAGGAGGGAAGGAAGATAGGAAGACAAAGAGGGAGGGAAGGAAGGAAGAAAGGGAGGGAGGGCAAGCCGGCCTGGCCTGTTAATTTTATCTCATTTTTTAAATGTTATTGTCCTATTAATTGGGTTTGTTTTTTGGATATGTATCTAATTTCTTTTTAACTTTCGTGATGTGTGCTTTTTTTAATGTTGTACGCCGCCCTGAGTCCGTTGGGAGAAGGGTGGCATATAAATCCAATAAATAAAATAAAAAAATAAAAGGACAGAACTGGGGGGAGAGGGAGGAAAGGAAGGAAGGTGACAAAGAGAGAGAGAGTGAGGGATGGAGGGAAGAAAGGAATAGGAAGTAGAAGGAAAACAGGAAGGGAGAGAGAAAGGAAGGGAAGAAGGGGGTAGGGAAGTGGGAGGGAAGGAAGGAAGACAAAGAGGGAGGGAGGGAACAAAGGGGGAAGGGAAGGGAAGGGAAGGGAAGGGAAGGAAGGAAGGAAGGAAGGAAGGAAGGAAGGAAGGGAAGGGAAGCTCCATCTTACCACGTCGATTTCTGTGTTGGAATGTCCCATGTTACAAACAATGCAGCCGTTCTTCATCCTATCCAGATGTTCTCTGGTCACGACGTTTTTGTTGCCTGTCAAACAACACGGGGAATAATCCACACAGCTGTCAATCCAGCTGCTCGGCCAACCCATCAAACGGACGTGCATCTCTTTTCCTGCTGCCTCACCCCCACCCCCCCCACCCACCCCCACCCCCCACCCCCACCCTTCAATGGCCGCTGGGCTTGTCCCTTGCAGGTCCCTGGAAGGGAGGGTCCTCAGATCGAGCCCCCTCCCCAGTTCCCCCTCCCTCCCCTCTTCTCCAGGAGTTACCTGTGCAGGTGATGACGATGTCGACTTGCCGAATCACCTCGTTCAGTTTGACGAGACGGAAACCATCCATGCTGGGAGGAGGGAGAAACAAAACCAAATCCTCAGATTTGTGGACGGCTCCGAAGAAAAGTCACCCCAAATCAATCAATCAATCTCTCTCTCTCTCTCTCTCTCTCTCTCTCTCTCTCTCTCTCTCTCTCTCTCTCTCTCTCTCTCTCTCTCTCTCTCTCTCTCTCTCTCTCTCTCACACACACACACACACACACACACACACACACACACACACCAACCAACCAACTAACCAACCAACCACCTGGGGCCAGAAACCAGCCAATTGTGGCTGTGGGTAAGGCCAAAATCGCGGTGCACCCATAACGCCATGCATAGTTTTTTAAACGGCTGCATCAGGGGAACAAGGGAGGTGGGGTCCTTAAGCGAGGCCATCTCGCTTAACGGCCATCAGTGCTTTGCGACCATACTGGTCAAGCTCCGTTGCGGTTAGTCCTCGACAGACGATGGTTCACTTAGTGGCCGTTCAGAGTTACAGGCACTGAAAAAAAAGGACCGTTGTTCGCAGGGACGAGGTTGGCAGCCTCCCAGCGATCAAAATTTAGAGGCTCTAAATTTTGCTCTAAAGTGCGACTGGTTCGTACTTATGACCACTGCTACGTCCCAAGGTCAGGGGATTGGGGTTTTTTTTGCAACCTTCTGACCAGCAAAGTCCATGGGGGAATCCAGATTCACTTAACGACCAGATCCATAACTGGCAAGGAAGGTCGTAAAAATGGGACGAAACTCGCTTAACCACTGAAATGTTGGGCTCAATTGTGGTCGTAAGTCAAGGATCACCATATCTCGAGTCTCCCCGTTTCTTCAGCACTTGGAGTGGGCTTTTCAGGCCTTCGCGGAAGACCCTTTTGGAGACCCCTGTCAACTAGTTCATCCTCCCTGCGAGCCCCCCCCCCCCTTTCCAGTCCTTACCAGGCTTGTAGGGCACAGATGGGGTCGATCTCGGTCACGTACACAATGGAGCCCATGGCCTTCAGGGCTGCGCAGCACCCTTTCCCCACCTGGAGCAGGAGAGGAGGAGGAGGAGGTCAGGAGAAGGCTGTGGAAAGAGGGGAGACCGAAGGCAAGCAGGCGCAGGACAAAATTACTAAAAAACACCGGGGAACCAGTTCGGGGGCCAGCCTGGGTGGCTACCAGTTCTGCGACCAAGGACAAAATACCACGACCGGTTCGGTTGAATGGATACGAACCGGTAGCAACCCCTTCTGGTCCAGACCAGGCCACCTTCCCTGGAGACGCTCCTGCAGCAGCTCTCCCGCGGGAAAGTCTTGGTGCCAAGACGGACGTCCCTTGCCACCCCGCGAGGAAAAACTCTCCCACCCTCCCGCTGAGCGTAGTCGGAAAGGCAAAAGGCTCCGGACTGACCTCTCCGTAGCCGCAGACGACCACCTGTTTCCCTCCAAACATCATATCGGTCGTCCTTTTAAGGCTGGGGAGGAAAAGAGAAGTCCGGCAGTTATTCCCGCGGGGATGGAGTTCAAGAAAGGCTCCGCGCCCGTCGTAAATTTCCGAATAGGTCAGGGGTGTCCAAACTTGGCAACTTTAAGACTTGTGGACTTCAATTCCCAGAATTCCCCAGCCAGCTCTGCTGGCTGGGGAATTCTGGGAGTTGAAGTCCACAAGTCTTAAAGTTGCCAAGTTTGGACACCCCTGGAATAGGTGAATCCCAGTTGCACCCAGGCCGCGCAGAGCGGAGGTGGAAAGTCTTCTGCAGAGGGTCGTGGAAAGCTCGAGCCGCACACCTGTGACAAGCTGAGATTGCAGGATAGGAACGGAGCCAAATTCCCGTTGAAAGAAAGCTTTCGAAAGAGCGCAAAAGATTTTCGGGTCGGGCGGGAAGGGCTGCCTCGAATGCACGAACAAAACGTTCTGCGTTCTCCCCCCCCCCCCCCCCGTCTCTTTACGGACTGCAGTATGAACTGAAACGGTCAGTCTGGTCGCTGCAGTGGATGTTTGCATGGTCCTGAAGGAGAAGAACCTGGTTTCTAGGGGTGAGCAAACCCCACTCTCATTTGGCACTGATGATGTTCCCTAGTTGGGTCATGAGACGTCTGCAACAACTGAGCTCAGAGCACCAAGGAGCACCCAGTCCTTTCTCTTCTTCCTTCTTTCTTTGTCCCCTTCATTCCTTTTCCTTTCTTCCTCCTCCCTTCCTCCTTCCTTCTCCATCTCCTGTTCCTCCACTCCACAGCCCCGTGTCCTTTCTAACATTGATGATGTTCCCTAGTTGGGTCACGAGACATCTGCAAGGAAACCACCAAGCCCAGAGAGCACCAAGGACCCACACAGTCCCTTTCTTCCTCCTTCACTCTGCAAATACGACTCCTTTCTATCACTGATAATGTTATCTAGTTGGGTCATGAAATGTCTGCATGGAAGCCCCCATGTTCAAAGACCACCAAGGATTCCCAGTCCTTCCTCCCTTCCTCAGCCTTCTTCCATCCCTCCTTCTCTCCGCCAACCCCACTCCCTTCTAGCACTGATGAAGTTCCCTAGTTGGGTCATGAAATGTCCATAAGGAAACCACCAAGCTCAGAGAGCACCAAGGACCCCACAGACTTCCTCCTCCTTCTCCTTCTCCTCAACCTCTGTTTCAAGCACTGATTATGTTCCCTAGCTGGGTCAAGAAACGTCTGCCAAAAAAACCCCCAACCAAGTTCAGGGAATAACAATGCCACAATGCTCCTCCTCCTCTCAATCCTCCTCCCTTCTAGCACTGATGATGTTCCTTGGTTGGGTCATGAGACGTCTGCAAGAAAACCACCAGGCTCAGAGAGCACCAAGCCCCCCCCCCCCATCCTAGAAATAATGCAAAGGTTACTTCTAGAAACAACTTGGAGCTGGTACAATGAGGGATCAGGGCCAGGAGAGGGAGAGTATTGACCTGCAGTTAGAGCAAAAGTAACAGGAAGCTTAATTTTAACTTCAAATTTTAATTTCAACTTCAACTTAATTTTAACTACAGCCTTGGTGGTGCAGTGGTTAGACTGCAGTACTGCAGGCTGCTTCTGCTGATCACCGGCTGCCAGCAGTTTGGCAGTTCGAATCTCACCAGGCTCAAAGGTTGACTCAGCCTTCCGTCCTTCCGAGGGGGGTAAAAAAAGGACCCAGATTGTTGGGGGCAAGAGGCTGACTCTGTAAACCGCTGAGAGAGGGCTGCGAACCACTGTGAAGCCGTATATAAGTCTAAGGACTATTGCTAATTGGGAAGGAAGGAAGGAAGGAAGGAAGGAAGGAAGGAAGGAAGGAAGGAAGGAAGGAAGGAAGGAAGGAAGGAAGGAAGGAAAGAAGGAAGGACGGACCCTGGTGGCACAATGGTTAGAATACAGCATTGCAGGCTAATTCTGCCAAATGCCAGCAGTTCGATCCTGACCGATTCAAGGTTGACTCAGCCTCCCGTCCTTCCGAGGTGGGTAAAACGAGGACCCAGATTGTTGGGGGTACAAGAGGCTGACTCTGTAAACCGCTTAGAGAGGGCTGTGAAGCACTGTAAAGTGGTATATAAGTCTACGTGCTGTTGCAATTGCTATTACATTTAAACTTAAACTTAAATTTAAAGCTTCCAACAGCCAGCGCCCATTGCCTCTTACAAGCCACTGGATCCAAAAATGTAAAACAATAAAAATGAACCAAACTTCAGAAATATCCTCTTCCTTTTCCCATTCTTTTAATAATCGTTCGATCGCTTGTCTTTATTTTGGTTCTTTCCACCCTGGTGTCCCTTTCTATGAATCTCCGAAAAGGGCTCTTCGTGGCTCTGGATAATCCTGGATTCTGGGGTTTTTTCTTGCGATGTCCTAATTTCTGACTGCTGATCTGCGAAACGCCCCCCCAGCCCCCCCAATGGCTTTGCACAAGAATGCGCTTCCTCTCCGAGTGAAGCTGCTTCTGCTTGGCCCCCCTGTGACTGTGCCCTCCATTCCCATCTATTTTTAGCAGAGGCGGAAAGCAGGTTAACAATGCAGGGAGGGAGCGATTTCCCATTTCAGTCACGGTCCCCAAGGGACGCAGCGTGGATGTTGCTCCAGTTTCTAGTCCTCAGCTTTCTGAGGGCCACGCCCAATTCCTTTCGTTTATTTATGACCTCGGTTTCTGAGGTCACTCAATCAGAATAGAGCCGGAAGGGACCTTGGAGGTCTTCTAGTCCAGCCCCCTGCTCAAGCAGGAGACCTTACACCATTTCAGACAAATCGCTTTCCAGCCTCTTCTTAAAAACCTCCGTGATGGAGTACCCTCAACTTCTGGTGGCAAGGAGTTCCATCCATCCATCCATCCATCCATCCATCCATATCTATCTATCTATCGTCTATCTATCTATCTATCTATCTATCTATCTATCTATCTATCTATCTATCTATCTATCTATCTATCATCTATCTATCATCTATCTATCTATCTATCTATCTATCTATCTATCTATCTATCTATCATCTATCTATCATCTACCTACCTACCTACCTACCATCTCTATCATCTATCTATCTATCTATCTATCTATCTATCTATCTATCTATCTATCTATCATCTATCTATCTATCATCTATCATCTATCTATCTATCTATCTATCTATCTATCTATCTATCTATCTATCTATCTATCTATCTATCTATCTATCTAATAATATAGAATAACAGAGTTAGAAGGGACCTTGGAGGTCTTCTAGTCCACCCCCTGCCTAGGCAGGAAACCTTACACCACTTCAGACAAATGGCTATCCAACATCTTCTTAAAGACTTCCAGTGTTGGGGCATTCACAACTTCTGGAGGCAACTTCTGTTCCACTGGTTAATTGTTCTCACTGTCAGGAAGTTTCTCCTCACTTCTAAGTTGCTTCTCTCCTTGATTAGTTTCCACCCATTGCTTCTTGTTCTGCCCTCAGGTGCCTTGGAGAGTAGTTTGACTCCCTCTTCTTTGTGGCTATCAACCCATCCATCATATGTATCTTATCTGTCTCATAGAATCATAGAGACCTATGGCTGGAAGGGACCTTGGAGGTCTTCTAGTCCTACCCCCTGCTCAAGCAAGAGACCCTCTGCCATTTCAGACAGGTGGCTGTCCAGTCTCTTCTTAAAACCTCCAGTGATGGAGCACTTGCAACTTCTGGAGGCAAGTTGTTCCACTGGCTAATTGTCCTTGCTGTCAGGAAATAAGTGTTACTAATCTAATTGCAGTGATTTCCTTAACAACGGTGGCAAGAAAGTTCCTAAAATGGGAGCAAAGCTCATTTAACAACTGTCTTGCTCCGCAACGCAAATTTCAGCCTCCCTCGTGGCCGTAAGGCGAGGACCACCTGCAGAAGAACATGGGGGGAAGACTTCAACAGCAAGGGACATACCCATCCAGAATAGATTCCCGGCAGCAGTACAAGTTGTCGAACTTCTGTTTGGTGACTGAATCGTTGACATTCATTGCGGGAACACACAACTTGCCGGCCTTTGAGAGCTGGTACAACCTGGCAAGAAGTTGGAAAAAAACACACAATCAGGAGTTCCCCACAATCCCCTTTGCTGTTTTTGAGGCTTTTAGTGCTTTGACCAAGGCTTCCCGAGAGCCTGACGCCAACTCCTGGTCCCGATAAAACCCCCTTTTCTTAATTTGCTGTGAATTCTGCTCCTTCACCTCCAGCAAAGCCTTTCAAGGGAGGATTTACGGTCACAGACCTTCTCTGGCTTGGAGAGCTGCCAGGCCGATCTCTGAAGAACTTGGCAAGGAGTCTCGGAGAGTCCCGAACCAATTAAGCGAACTAATTGTCTCCTGCAAACTCCACTCCCCTTTCGCTCCTCTTTTATTTCCCCTGGGAGGGGCCATTCATCGTCCACCTGTGGCCTTACTCCCATGTTGACCCCTGTTCTTTAGCTCTTCCCTTCGTCTGGCAACTCTGCGCATGCGCACACTGGGAACAGGCCCCAGCTGTTCTTCTGCCTCACTGATGTCCGACTCTGAAGGTAGTTGGTAACTGGCATATGGCCCTGGTCCCCTCTCTGCCTCCGACACAGAGCCCTCATCCGAGCCTTCCCCAGACTCCAGGACTGGCCCATCTTCCTCCCCAACCTCCTCACTGTCCCAATCTGCTGCCAGCTTCGCTGGCCGGCCACAACGTTTAGGACAATTGGCCCAGGTGAGTCTCCCATGAATGCTACGAAGGGTCAAGCTGTACCTTGATTCTCAACAAAGTGAATGGATTCAATAACGGAGAATGGAATGGATTTAATCGTTTTATTATCCATTAGGTCAGGGGGTCTCCAAACCTGGATGAAAAACAGGCCCGTTTTCACAAAAATGGGCCGTTTTGGGGAGGTCTGCAAAGTGCAAAAACTTTTTTTTTTTAATTTGCCTCTTCAAAATCTTGGTGCATCTTATGCTCCGAAAAATATGGTTTATTACCTGTGAACCCCAGTGACGCTCTCTTCGACGATGCCTTTGATTTTCTTGAACATGTTTGGGTACTTCTTATAAATCCAGTGTGTGAGGTCTCCACCGTCGTCCAGGATCTGCAAGACAAAAATGAACCACGGGTAAATGTGACTATGTGGCTAGGACGACAACTTTGAAATTATTATTATTATTATTACGGGCGGCTGCACGTTTAGACTGGATTTGGCATTTCTGCCCAACTGTTTATTTTTTTTGTGATTTAAACTTTTTTATTTATTTAGCGAAGTATAAATTACAAAGGAAAAAACAAAAACCATGGAAAAGTTAAGAGGAGCAGGAGGGAGAAAGGGGGGAACAGTGTAACACGGGGGTGTCCAAACCTGGGAACTTTAAGACTTGTGGACTTCAACTTCCAGAATTCCCCAGCCAGCAGAGCTTGTGGACTTCAAGTCTTAAAGTTGCCAAGTTTGGACACTCCTGGTGTAACGGGAGAAAAATAATATAATGCCCCGACTTCCGACTCTCTTTAGCACAGCAGAAGGTAACAACACTGCAAACACAACCTTTTTGCTTTTACTCAAGAGTACGTACAAGCCATTTCTATAACGATAAACCTGTCTGGTTTACAAAAAGAGAATCCAAGTTCCATTTTTTTTTTCTTTTCCATTGCAAATGCAAAACTGGGAAATTTCAAAATAGAGACAAAATTAAATATAATCTCTTCTTTGGCTAAAAGAATCAGTTTAACCATCTCTGCTTCTCTTTGCTGTGGGGGATAACATGTCATTCATTCTCTTACGTTCGAATCTAGTCCGTAATATTTTTACAAACTTTGGAATATTATTCAGCATTACTTAAAAAACTGGCAGACCTAAGTATACACACATACTCATTTTATACATCCAAAACTAACTGAAAGCTTTCTATCAGTAAATATATCATTTAAAAAAAAACCATTCTAATTAATTAAAACACTATATTTAAGTCACTCCCTCCACCTTATCTTCATAGAATAGAGTCTATTTTTCTCTCTCTTGAAAAGGGTGATTTAAAGCAGCGTCTTTCAACCTTGGCAACGTTAAATTTGAAGCAATGCTGGGAGTTGACGTCTACCCATCTTAAAAGTTCCCACGGTTATTGCTCTGAATCAGGACTCCCGAAGTGTGGCCACTTTAAGACTTGTGGACTTCAACTCCCAGAATTCTTCAGCCATCCTTGTTGCCTGGGGGATTCTGGGTGTTGAAGTCTACCTATCTTAAAAGTTCCCAAGGTTGACAGACACTGCTCTGATCTGGGCCTCTCCAAACGTAGCAGCTTTGTGGACTTCAGCTCCCAGAATTCCTTAGCCATCCATGTTGCCTGGGGGAATTCTGGGAGTTGAGGTCCTTCCCGTCTTAAAAGTTCCCACGGTTACTCCTCTGAATCCGGACTCCCTAAATGTGGTAACTTTTAAGACTTGTGGACTTCAGCTCCCAGAATTCCTCAGTCATCCATGCTGGCTGGGGGATTATGGGAGTTGAAGTCCACAAGTCTTGAAGTTCCCAAGGCTGAGAGACAAACTGTTTTAGAGGAATTTGGGATGGGATGGGAGCATCTGTAAAGCTCAGTTTAGGGAAACAGCCTCCCCCTCCCCCCCCGCCCGGTTCCTACGCTCAGATCACGCCGTCAAGGCTCCAGCTCATTAATCTCCAGTTAATTAAGAACGTTGTATAATCCACTTCTCCTTCTTGAAGTGCCCTAATAAGTTAAGAGTGGCATTTTCTGGCAAGCTTCTCCTGATCCTTTCTGGGAATTAGGGGAACGTGGAACGCAGGCGAAATTGGCCCGTTCCTGGGGGAGGCAGAAGGGGGAGGGGTGTCCTTGGGACAGAGCAAGAAACCAACGTGATTCTGGATCCTCCATCTTGATGTTTGTCTACGGATGGCAGGCTCTGGTGTCTGAACAAAGCGCTAAACCTGGTTCGGTGGCATCCTTGGTGCTGTCTGGGCTAGGTGGGTTTTCCTGCAGGCGTTTCATGAGCCAAGTAGGGAACAGCATCAGTGCCAAGGAGTGTGGCGTTTGAGGATGTGGCTCCTGAAAGGTCTGCAGGGAAACAGCCAAGCTCAGGGAGCACCAAGGACCCCGCAGCCCTCCTCTTCTTCCTCCTCCACTCTGCAAACCCCACTCCCTTCTACCACTGATGACGTTGCCTAGCTGGGTCATGAAACGTCTGCCAGAAAAGCACCAGGCTCAGAGAGCACCCAGGACCCCACATTGAACCCTGAGTAAAAATATTTTCTTCTCTGGAAACTTACCGCATTTTTTGGACTGTAAGATGCTCCGGAAGCACCTAGCTTTTGGGGAGGAAAACAAGAAAAAAAAAATCTGCCTCCCATCAATTTGCCTCCTTGCAGCAAACAGCCTGGTCAGTTTCAGCACAGCCTGATTTAGCATGAGCAGCTGATTGGCGGTTGGATCTGCCTCTTGGAATACCGCCTATCAGCCGTTCCAGGCTGTGGGAATCGCCGCCACCCATCACCGCTGCTGCCTATCGCCGCCTCAATGTGCCCCACATTTTCGGCCTCCGTGCATCCCGTTTTTGGCCCGTTTCAAGTGGAGGGCATCGCTGCGTATCCCCACCATCTGGAATGGGCCGAAAACAGGCTGCGCAGAGGCTGAAAATGGGGCATGCAGAGGTGACAATAGGCAGCAGCGGTGATGGGTGGCGGCGATTCCCACAGCCTGGAACGGCTGATAGGCGGTATTCCAAGAGGCAGATCCAAACACCAATCAGCTGCTCGTGCTAAATCAGGCTGTGCTGAAACTGACCAGGCTGTTTGCTGCAAGGAGGCAAATTGCTGGGAGGAGGGACAGGAGGAGGCAAAGGAAGGGGGGAGGAGGAGAAAGGGGCAGAGGGTGAGGGGAGGGAAGGGGGGGAGAAATAGGGAGAGGTGGGGGAGGAAGGAGGGAGAAGAGGAAGGGGAGGTGGAGGAAAGTGAAGGAAGGAGGAGGGGAAAGAAGAGGAGAGGAGGAGGATGGTGAGGGGGAGCAGGAGGGAGGGAGGAGGGAGGGGAGAGAGAGGAAGGGGAAGGAAGGAGATGAGGAGGAGGGGAAAGAAGAGGGAGGGGAGGAGGATGGAGAGGGGGAGCCGGAGGGAGGGAAGGAGGCTCCTTTGGATACTGCCTCAGATACTGCCGGAGGGTGGGGGCTGGTGGGTGGGTGGGGTCTTCGGCAACATTTGCTCTATAAGGCAAACAGATATTTCCACCCAATTTTGGGGGAGAGGGGGGGAGTGCGTCTTATAGTCCCCAAAATACGGTAAGTTGTGTTGCCCCATTGTGTCCTGTCCATCTTCTTCCCCATCAACGATGAGGAAGCCCACTCCTCTAATTCTGAACCTGCCATTTCTACCGGAAGAAGCATTAAGGTCTCATTGTATTTGTACCCAGTAGAAGTCAACCTTTTGGCCCAGGACCATGGGAACATTGCGTTCCGGTCCACTGCCCTGTCCAAAAACTCTCATTAACTTTTTCCACCCCCCTCCCACCCGCTTCCCAAACTGGTCCCCACCTACTTAATAATCCGAACATCCCCCAGGGGGGGGGGGGCACCCAGAGGTCACCTCTAGCCCTGCACGGTAATTACATGTGATTTTCTCCAAATAATATCTGCACAATAAGTAATAAGCCCATTAACAACATCATTATTCTTAACAAGCATGCACTGTGACCCGAGAACTGGGGGAATATATGAGCTGGGAAGGTCAGTGAGGTCATCCAGTCCAACCCTGTGCTGAGAACAGAATTTATTTCAGTGTCTCTGGCAAATCGGCTCCAGGGAAGGAGAGTCGGTCCCTCTTCGAGATCGGCTGCTGGGTGCTTCGGTCCCCTTTTGCAACCTTCTGACCAGCAAAGTGAGTGGGGAAGCCGGATTCACTTAACGACTAGGTGACTAACTTAACAATTGCAGTGATTCTCTTAACAACCAGGGCAAGAAAGGTCGTACAGTGGGGCAAAACTCACGTAACGAATATCTCACTTAGCAACAGAAATTCTGGGCTCCGTTGCGGTCGTACGTTGAGGACGGTCTGTGCTCTTTGCTCCTCCTGTTTCCCCCCAAAACAACAACCCTGTTGATCCCGATACCTGCGGGATCGCATCCTCCCACACACATCCCTGCGGCCAATTCGCTCTCACAGGGAGGGGCTTCTCCTGGTGCCGTCCACTAGGCAATGCCAACGGGCGACACCAAGGAGTAGGGCCTTCTCTGTGATGGGCCCAACCCTCTGGAATGACCTCCCCCCCAACATTAGAACCACCACTGACTTCCGCTCCTTCCGGCAGAAACTGAAGACACACCTGTTCCGACTGGCTGGTCTGGCATAATTTTTAACGTCTACCTCCTGGCATATATATTTCCTACTGGTTTTTTAGGGACTTAATTTTATAGGACACTGGGGTTTTAAATTTTGTATATTTTAAATTATTTATTTAGCAATTACAGTTCTGTCTATTTTTATCCTCCTCTTATTTATGTATTTATCCATTTAATAATTTTAATTGTTTAAATTTTATTTATGATGTTTTTGATATGGACTGTACACCGCCCCGAGTCCCTTTTGGGAGAGGAGGCGGTCTAGAAGCACTAATTAAATAAATAAAAATAAATAAATAAACCCTGTGAGGTGGGCTGGGTGTTATGTTACAGCCTCTGACACTCCTCTCTGTTTTCTTCTAAAGAGCATTTGCAAAACTGGTGATTGGCCCAAAGTCACCCAGTCGGCTTCCCTGCCTTAAGACAATACTAGAACTCACCGTCTCCTAGTGATTGGCCCAAAGTCACCCAATTGGCTTCCCTGCCTAAGGCGGGACTAGAACTCACCGTATCTCCTGGTGATTGGCCCAACGGCCCCCAGCTGGCCTTCAGGCCTAAGGTGAGACTAGAATTCACCCTCTCCCACTTTCTAACTCTGGTACCTTAACTACACCACCAAACTGGCCCTCCGATGTGGACCCTTTTGGGGGATGACAAAATAAGTTGCCCCCCAAATGCCCTCCCAAATCAGTTTGATCTTTCCTGCCTGGGGAGGGTTTTTAAGAGGTAAAATGCACCCCTTTTTTTTCTTTTTTTCTCTCTCTCTCTCTTTCCTTTCTTCCTTCCTCCGTCCTCCCTCTCTGCCCTTCTTTCTCTTTCTTTCTTTCCTTCCTTCCTCCATCTCTGCCTCTTTCTTTTTCTTTCTTTCTTTTCTTTCTTCCCTCCTCCCTCTCTGCCCTTCTTTCTCTTTCTTTCTTTCCTTCCCTCCTTCCTTCCTCCGTCCTCCCTCTCTGCCACCTTTCTTTCTTTCTCTTTCCTTCCTTCCTCCTCTCTTCCTGCCCTTCTTTTTCTTTCTTTCTTTCTTTCTTTCTTTCTTTCTTTCTTTCTTTCTTTCTTTCTTTCTTTCCTTCCTTCCTTCCTTCCTCCGTCCTCCCTCTCCTTTCTTTCTTTCTCTTTCCTTCCTTCCTCCTCTCTTCCTGCCCTTCTTTTTCTTTCTTTCTTTCTTTCTTTCTTTCTTTCTTTCTTTCCTTCCTTCCTTCCTCCGTCCTCCCTCTCTGCCACCTTTCTTTCTTTCTCTTTCCTTCCTTCCTCCTCTCTCTCTGCCCTTCTTTCTCTTTCTTTCTTTCTTTCTTTCTTTCTTTCCTACCTTCCTTCCTTCCTTCCTTCCTTCCTTCCTCTGTCCTCCCTCTCTGCCACCTTTCTTTCTTTCTCTTTCTCTTTCCTTCCTTCCTTCCTCCCTCCCTCCCTCCATTTTTCTTTCTTTCTTTCTTGTCCAACCGAACTGGCTTTCCCGTTCCCCTCTGCTGCCAGTCGCCCTAGCAGACTTTGGCTCCCGGCTCTCACCATGTTGGGCTGCCAGCCTTCGACGTTGACACATCGGTCGATGCACCACCAGAAATCGTCCTCCGATTCCCCTTTCCAGGCGAAGACCGGAAACCCTGGAGGAGAAACATGGGGGCCCGGAGGGGGGGGGGAGGGCTCCTTTTAACGGGCAGGAGAAAAACAGCCATCGCCCCAAAAGGCTTTCACGACAGACAGCCCCCCCTCCCCCGTTCTGCTCACGGCTGAACCCCTCCCGTCCCAGCACCCTCAAGGCTCGTTTTAGGGGGAACACACACAAACACACAACCCTCAAGGAAGACACATCCTCCTCACTTACCATTCTCAGCCAGGGCAGCTGCCACTTCGTTGAGGGTGGAGTAGATGTTGCAAGCGGCCCACCGGCATTGAGCCCCTAGGGCGCCGAGGGTCTCCATCAGGACCTGCAGGGAAGGAGAATCGTGAGCAGGGGGGGCTAGGGAATTGCCCCGGCTACTCAAACACCCACCCCACCCCGCAACTCCAATTCAACCAACTCCCCTGCTGGATTCCACTAACCGCTACTTGCAAAGGTTATGATAATAACATTGATCAATCCTTTTTATCTTCCTGTCGAGCAGGGCTCACATGCGCAGGCAGTCCTCGACTTAAAACCATTTGCTTCACGACCGTTCAAAAAAAGTGAAAAAAAGGACATCGACTGTCTGTCTCGTTTTTTACACTTGCGACCCTTGGACCAGCGGCCCATCTTGTGACGGTCGGGTGTCAACTCACAACGCATGGCTGGCCTGCTCTCGAGTTGCCATAGGCCAGATGGATGGGGAACTACAAGCAGAAGCACCTTCCAGGCATATCTTTCTCAAGGCTGTCTCCCAGGTTACCTTTAGCAGCCGGAGGGGCGTATCTCTATAGCCCTCAAAAGTGCTCCAGTTGACAGTTCCGGTTCCGGCGGCAGCGGCGACGGGCAGCTCTTTGCCCGCTCCGGCTCTCCGGTGGGCTTCCCCACTCCTTGGGGGGCACAGGACACCCCTCAGAGGGGTCCTGCCGGAGGGGCGGCATCGCGGGGAGCTCCTGCATCGGCGGCGGCCGGCGGGAGGTCTCTCGCGCGCCCAAGGCACCGGGGAGCTAGATCGGAGGGCGCCTCGCGTTTCTGCGCTTCGCGCCTCGCTAAAGCCGTCGGGAGAATGAAGCAAGTGAAGGAAGCAGCTGCGGTGCGGTGAGGCTGCTTCTCTCTTCATGCCCTATTTTGCACAAAGAACTAGTTAGCTTTCTTTAAATAACTTTCGGAGTATTCTGGAGGCGCGGCTGGAGGGAGGGGGGTTTCCCCCCCCCTTGGATAAGCGGCGAGGAATAATCTTGCTCTCAGCCCCCGGGGAAGGAGGAGGGGGGAGAGCCAACGAATGAAGCCTCACCCAGGTTGGATGATTTTCTTTGCAATTTAATTTCACTATTTACTGAGATTTGAGGACCTTTGGAACTTTTTAAAACTTTGATATGCCTCTGTGCCCAAAACTGGCAGGGCAAGATGGCACACTTCCGTTGTCTTTATGAACTGTGAAACCTGACTCCACCTTTAAAATTCAGGCTTCCGGTCTTTGTCTCCGTGTCTCCCAGAGGAATCTCTTGTGGATTGGTCTTTTTGAACTTTCTAGGGGAAACCTTTCATCTATTGCCAGACTTATTAGAGAGATTCTCTTCTGCCTGGTTCTTCTGCTCCCGGACCTCACCTGGCTACCCTTCTTTTCTAACTGTTTATCTTATATATGGACTGAACTTCTAATGTTATAAAGGATGGCATCCAAAAGACCACCTCCTGGGAAATCTGGCTTTGCCACATCTGCTCCAACATCTGTAACATCCAGTCCAGCCACACAGTCCAAGATAACAGAACTGATGCAACCTAAGACTATAGAGATGGACTTTCAACAAATGCTTCAACAAATTTTACAGGGCCAGGAGGAAATCAAGAAACAGCTAAGGGAAATGAAAGATGAAATTAAAGAAAATCAAGCCCAAATTTATAAGAACTCACAGAGACTGGATCTTGTGGAAGGGGGGGTGGAGGAGGTGAGGGGGGGGGTGGAAGCTGTGCAGAAAGGGAACAAAGATCTTGACATCCAACAGATGAAATTAGAATTTGAGAGAATGTCCTATTATCTTAGATTTCAAAATGTTATAGAAGAAGATGGGGAAAATATAAGGGACATCATGACAAACATTCTGGCTGACTACACACACAAAGAAAAACAACAGATGGGGTGGGATATAGATCTGGTTTATAGAGTGAATTCAGCTTACGCTAGAACACACAATGTACCCAGGGAGGTTCATATTAAATTTCTTAGAAAAAGCACAAGAGATGAAATTCTGGGTGTACAAAGGGGGCAAGCATTGATATATCATGATATGGAGATAACCATTCTGAAGCAGATCCCTAAGAAGATTAGAGAAAAAAGAAAAAATTATTCGCAATTAGCGAATAAATTATACCAGAAAGGGGTGTGGTTTAGATGGTTGATGCCTGAAGGTATGCTGATATTCTGGGAGGAGACAAGAATTAGAATTAATTCACCCATAGAGGCGCAGGCCTTTATGGAAAAAAATAAAACATTCCTAGAGAAACCACCAGATACCACAACGGACACGCAGGACACGGGAGGGGCCAGAGCTCTGCCAGTGGAGGGAGATGGGGCAATAGCAAGAAGACTCAGATCACAAAAATAAACAAGAAAATCATATTATTATAAACTGACCGAAAGTGAAAATGGAATTATATTTGGATTTTATACTGTAATGTTTAATTTGATTGAATTTAATAATAGAACTAATATGCTGACTGTAATCAATTATATACTAATGCATTATATTAAATGTATACTATGGGTATGGAGGGAGGGGGGCCTCACACACTTTGCAACTGCCAAAATTTGTATACCTGTCCATTTACCCTTTTCCCTATAAATCTTGAAAAACCAATAAAATTTTATTATAAAAAAAGTGCTCCAGTTGGAAAATGTGATTTATGACACGCCCTGGGGGAAGGAGGGGTGGGGGGAAACAGGGTCATAATTGGGCCGTAATTGGGCTGGCTTCACTTGGGTACGTGCCGGTCATGTTGCTCCTAATAAATAACTGGATTTCTTTTGAAGCTTGGCTCGAGGCTCATGGGCTTCATTATCTACATGATTCAATTGCAGTGATTCACTTAACGCAGGGGTGTCCAAACTTGGGAACTTTAAGACTTGTGGACTTCAACTCCCAGAATTCCCCAGCCAGCATAGCTGGCTGGGGAATTCTGAGAGTTGAAGTCCACAAGTCTTAAAGTTCCCAAGTTTGGACACCCCTGACTTAACAACTGTGGGGGAGAAAAAAGGAGGTGAAAAGGGGCAAAACTCACTTAACAACGGTCCATCAAACTGGGTTTAAAAAAACAACAACAAATGGTGCCAGCCCCTTGTAAAGCCCAATCCAGCATCCCTAAGCTGGAGGTGACTTCTCTAGGTGGGGTTTCTGGACCGGTCGATCCCACCTCTGGGTGATCTCTTCTTCTTTGGGGCAAAGAAACAACCTGGGAGAGTGACGGGGAAGCGCCTGGCGCGACTTACAGCAATTTGAGCCGTGATGTGGGTGCAGCCCACAATCTTGGCTCCGGCCAGTGGTTTTTCTCCCTGAGCGCGTTTCCTCAAGGCCATGAGCGCAGGCATTTCTAGGGAAAGGAGAGAAGGAAACAGAGGCTCAGCGGAAGGCAGGAAAACAACAGTGTAAATTTTTTTTTAAAACCCAGAAAGGAGAAAGATGGAAAAGTTTTACGTGCTCAGAGCAGAGCTGAAATTCTTGGGGATTGTCCAATTCTTTCTCCCCTCCCTTTCTAGGCCAAGTTGCATCCGTAACCAAATCTATTTACAGAATAGGAATGCAGTAACGGAATTGGAAGGGACCTTGGAGGTCTTCTAGTCCAACCTCCTGCTCAGGCAGGAAAATTTATACCATTTCAGACAAGTGGCTGTCCAGTCTCCTCTTAAAAAACCTCTGGTGTTGGAGCATTCACCACTTCCAGAGGCAAGGAGTTCCACAGGCTAATTCTTCTTACTGTTGGAACTTTCTCCTTAGTTCTAGGTTCTAGTCATTCTATTTCCTTTTTAGCCTTTTCATTTTGTCTTTTTGAAGGGTGTGTCGATGTTATTTATCTCTATGTGCCTGTTGATGCCTGATGTTATATACAAGGACAAGCCACTCATATGTAAAGAGAACAAACTCCAATCCTTTCTAGCACTGATGATGTTCGGTCATGAAACATCTGCAAGAAAACAACTAAGCTCAGATACTACCCAGGACCCCACAGTTCTCCTTCTTCTCCTCTCCGTAAACCCCACTCCCTTCTAGCCCTGATGATGTTCCCTAGTTGGGTCAAGAAACGTCTGCAAGAAAACCACCCAGCTCAGAGACCACTAAGGACCCCATAATCCTCCTCCTCTCTCCACAAACTCCACTCCCTTCTGGCCCTCATGATGTCCCCTAGTTGGGTCATGAAATATTTGCAAGAAAACCACCAAGCTCAGGGAACATCCAGGATTCTACAACCTCCAGAGTCTCCATTCCATGTCCCTTAGATACGCCAAAGGGGTCAGGAGAGAGAGGTGGGGGAGAGAGAGAGAGGGAGGAGAAAGAAAAGAGAGAGAAGAAAGAGAGAAGGGAGAGGAGAAAGGAGAGAAGAGAGAGAGAGAAAGAGAAGAAAGAGAAGGGGAGAAGAAAGAGAGAAGGGAGAGGAGAAAGGAGAGAAGAGAAAGAAAAGAGGGAGAAGAGAGAGGGCTAGATAGATCAGCAGAAGGAGTCCACGGGGGCCAGAAGGATTACAGCTTTGGGGCTTTTTGTGAAGCAAAAGAGACCGCCGGGAGTTCATTTGGTTCCCTTCTCTTCGGTTGCTCTGGCAGCAAAGAGTTCAGCAATTTGATCAGAGCCCAGAGATTAAAGGAAAGAGAGAAGGGGGGGGGAGGGGGCTGGGAGCCAGAGGAGGGGTTCCCATCCATCCCTGAACAAAGGAAAGCTTGGGGGGGGGGGGGAAGCGCTTAGGTGTTTGGAACAAACGAGCCGTAGGGGGGCCTGGGGTCCCCACGACCTGCAGAGGTGACAGTGGGTAGAACTACAAATGCCAAACCACAAAACCCTCTTCCCCCATTTTCGTCTTCTCTGGGCTGATCTGGGAATTGGGAAAAGGATCGGGGGGGGGGGGGGGGGAAGCTTTCTGCAAGGGCAGAGGGGAGAGATCTGTTTGTCTACCTATCTTTCTACCTATCTGTCTGTCCGTCCATCTCTGTCATCTATCTATGTTCATATCTACCTACCTATGTCTATCTGTCATTATCCATCTGTCTGTCTGTCCATCCATCCACTCACCCAATCTATCAGTCTGTCTATCAGAATCAAGGAGTTCTAAATAATCTATCATCTCTCTCTCTCTCTCTTCATCCATGTCTGTCTGTCTATCTCTGTCATCTATCTCTGTTCCTATCTATCCATCCATCCATCCATCCATCCATCCATCCATCCACTCACTTACTCAATCTATCTACCTACCTGTCTGTTTGTCTGTCTATCAGAAGCAATCAGTTCTAGATAGTCAGTCTGTCTGTCTATCTATCTATCATGTCTGTCTATCAGAATCAATCTAAATAATCTATCATCTCTCTCTCTCTCTGTTCATCCATGTCTGTCTGTCTATCTCTGTAATCTTTTCTACCTATCCATCCATCCATCCATCCATCCATCCATCCATCCATCCATCCATCCTTCCATCATTCATTCATTCCATCCATCCATCCATCCATCCATCCATCCATCCATCCATCCATCCATCCATCCACTTACTCAATCTATCTACCTACCTGTCTGTTTGTCTGTCTATCAGAAGCAATCAGTTTTAGAGAGTCCGTCCGTCCATCCGTCTATCATAACTACCCTCTGAGGCTGGTTGGGCTGAGTCACCCAACAGGCTTTCATGCCTAAGGAGAGACTAGAACTCACCGTCTCCTGGGGATTGACCCAAAGTCTCACACACACACACACCCCTGGCTTTCATGCCTAAGGCGGGACTAGAACTCCTTGCTTCTTGTAGCCAGGAGGATTCAGTCCTACACCCAACTGGCTCTATGCCCCCTATGGGGTGAGATGGGCAACCCACCTCCCCAAGGACCGAGGAAGCCGGAGCCCATGAATCGAGTCACGTCAACTCACGTCAGGCCAAACTAAGAGACACACCTTGACCCAGGAAGCCGAGGCCAGCTGGGACGGCGTCCCCTCACCTTGTTCCGCGATCTCGATCTCCCTGCGCCCGAATTCCGCCTGCTTGATGTTTTTCACGCAGAAGTCGCTGCTGCCTTTGCTGCTCTTTTGCTGCTTGTCCCTCGGGGAGGTCTCGTCATCAGAGCTGTCGGTGTAGGAGGCAGCTGGGGAGGGAAGAGACAGAAAGGGCGTTGAGGAGTGGGCTGGGACGACAATCCTCAGAGTAAACACGGAGGAGCAAAACTGGTGGGCAAAAAACAGGGTCTTTGGGCATCTAACTTTTGGAACAGAGATCTTCAAACTGTGCAACTTTTAAGACTCGTGGACTTCAACTCCCAGAATTCATTCATAGCTGGCTGGAGAATTCTGGGAGTTGAAGTCCACAAGTCTTAAAAGTTGTCAGGTTTGGGGGGCCCTCCTTTGGAACATCTTGCCACTTGAGAGGTAAGTTCCGCCCCCATCCTTTTGGCCTTCTGGAAGGGGGCCAAAACCTGGCTCTGCCAACTGGCCATCCCACTTGGCTACACCTCCATCCATCTTTGGGTCGTTGTCAGGCCAGCAGCCCTCTTTTCTTTTGGATCTTTGTCCTGCCACACTTTCTATTACTCCACTAGGCCTTTTTCTATGGTGGGAAAATGGGAGGGGGGATTGTATGGAGTTAGATGATATGTAGCCATCACAACATTCTTTCTAGAAAGCCAAGGTCATCCTTTGTCTTTGCATCTCTGCACCTGACCGGATCTGGATGGGTGGAACTGCCCGCATGGCAGTGGGAGATTGGACCATGGGATGGACTTGTGAGTGTGTCCAATCTCAAGAAGAGATTGGACTACCATCTGTCAGAAATGGGGCAGGGTCTCTTGCTTGGGCGGGGAGGGGGGGTTGGACTAGATGACCTACAAGGTCCCTTCCAACTCCGTGCATCTGTATCTTGTAGGCTAAGGTCCAAATCGAAGCTCCTTACGAGCCAGAAATCGGATCCGTAAAGCAATCCAGTGGATCGTTTGGCACTAGGACCTCAATTTAAGAAACCAACTCTTACAGCTGGGGAGGACCTCATGTTTGACCAGTCACCCAAGGGATCTCTTTGGAGGGGGACAAATAAGGCCCATCGGTTCTAACACAAAGAACCTGCTTCCATTTCAACACGATTCAGCCGGCTTAAAAACCAAACAAAACCCTCGCGGGAATCTTTCGGGAGCGAATCCCCGCACGAGATCCTTACAGCTTTCTACCCGCCGACAGAGAATCCGGCTGGGCTTCCTGTCTTGGGAGCGGAAGGAGAACTGAGCGGCAGGCATCTCGTCGCGTACAGTGTCAAGGGAGAAGATTCTCGGGTTGTCCATCCGATCGAGGGGCAGCTCTGCCTGTTTGCGCAAGCGGGACACCCCCCCCCCCCAGGCGTCCACCCGGGTAAGACGGTCTCCCTCCTCGGAGGGCTCCACGTCCAGCCGAGCGCAGTCACAATCGGAGGCAGGAGAAGCGTCATCAATAAGCGTTCTGAGGCCGGGTTCCAAAGGCCGGGCGGAATCAAAGCTCATCTTCGGATCTCATTCTGGAAACAAGAGGCAGTGGCGGTGGGGGAAAGAGAGCGGCTGTGGAAGATGGGGGTAGGTGGGGATCTCTTCATCCCTTTGTGGAAGGGTCTTTCCTAGCGGGATAGCCGACTGCGCAGAGGGAGGGGGATGCAGAATCCAGAGAGAAAACAGCAGCAGCGCTTCGACTTGTATACTGCTTCACAGCCCCTTCTAAGCGGTTTTACAGAGTCAGCCTCTTGCCCCCACAACGATCTGGGTCCTCGTGTTACTGACCTCGGAAAGACAGAAGGCTGAGTTGACTCTGAGCCGGTCAGGATCTGAGCCGGTCAGGATCGAACTGCTGGCAGTGGGAATTCAGAGTTAGCCTGCAATACTGCATTCTAACCACTGTGCCACTACGGCTTTTCTTTCTTTCTTTCTTTCTTTCTTTCTCTTTCCTTCCTTCCTTCCTTCCTTCCTTCCTTCCTTCCTTCCCTCTTTCTTCCGTCTCCTCCTCCCTTTCTTTTTCTCCCTTTCTTAGCATTTAGCATTTATATACCACTTCACAGTACTTTACAGCCTTCTCTAAGCGGTTTACAGTGTCAACGTATTGTCCTCAACAATCTGGGTCCTCATTTGACCGACCTGCAGCTGGTCAGGATCGAACTGTTGGCAGTCAGCTGACTAAGTCTGCAAACCTGCATTCTAACCACTGGACCACCAAGGCTCGCCCTTCCTTCCTTCCTTCCTTCCTTCCTTCCTTCCTTCCTTCCTTCCTTCCTTCCTTCCTTCCTTCTCTACCTCCCTCCCCATTTATCAACAGCACGTAGACTTATATACCGCTTCACAGAGCTTTTCCAGCCCTCTCTAAGCGGTTTACAGAGTCAGCCTCTCTTGCTCCCCCAACCATCTGGGCCCTCATTTGACCCACCTCGGAAGGATGGAAGGCTGAGTCAACCTAAAGCCGGTCAGAATTGAACTGCTGGCAGCCTAACTCCTGTGCCACCACGGCTCTTGCCGGAGGTCGGAATGCACTGCGTTGCACAGCAGTGAAGAACACGAGATGAATATGGGGGGGGGGGGGGGAGGAATATCAGCCTGGCAGCCAAATATAGGTTAGTCTGCTCTATTGTGTTTCCCCGTATCTGCTGAGGGTCGTGAAAGTCGGACCTTAAAAGAGTTGAGAAATGAAGACAATCTATGCCTTTGAGCCAGGAGGCCGGAGGAGGCTCCTGCGTCTTCCTTGGACAGCAAAGACGACAAGTGAGTCCTATACAACACGCATAACCCCAGGCGCATCACGGGAAGGCAAATTGTGTCTTGCTTTGGCCACGTCACGTGGGGGTGCTGCCAGGAGAAAGCAATTCTTTTTTTTTTTTTGGAAGAGTAAACTGGTAGAAGGAAACCAGGCGAAGAACACGGTGGTGGCTGGAGACCCCCCTCCCCCCGTGCTTCACCTCCGCACCTGTGTGCATGACTCCCACATGTGCACCCATGCGCGGCAGAGACCCAGACACCAGCTGGCCGGTGGGTGGCATGCACACGTGCGCAGTGGAGCTGGGCTGGGGCACCGGCTTGCACGCCGGCAGAGGGGGCTCTGCATGTCCTCGGTTGGCCATGCTGGCCATAGAACGACTCAGAGGAGTAAGCCAAGGTTGGAAGATATGGAGAGAGCTGGCCCAGAGAATCGCCCAGAGTCGGACACGGTTGAATGGATAACATCATCCTCATCCTCACATCCTCTCAGGCTCCTCCCCCCAAGCTTTGCAACAGCACAGCCGTGTGCAAGGGGGTTGCGAGACACGCTTCCTGGTGTTCTCCGATGCCGGCAGGCCCAGGGCTTTGGGCAACAGGAGCAGACGGCAGGCGGGAGAGAGCCAGCTCCTTTTTTTAGAAAGAATTAGAAGCTTTTCTATTTAAGCCTCCTCATCACAGTTGCATTATGGTGATTATTCTGATGGATCCCAAATCATCCTGGCTCCGGCAACGGCCTTATATGCCACATCCTGTCCAAGATTATTCTGTCTGCCCCAGCCTCCACATATGTCTGTCTGTCTGTCTGTCTATCCATCCATCATCCATCTATCTATCTATCTATCTATCTATCTATCTATCTATCTATCTATCTATCTATCATCTATCTATCTATCATCTATCCATCCATCATCTAATCTTTATATCATCTATCTATCCATCCTCTATCCCTCTCTCGCTATCATCTCTCTCTACTCATCCATCAATTCACATAGCTGCGTACTCAACTATCTATCTATCATCTATCTATCTATCTATCTATCTATCTATCTATCTATCTATCTATCTATCTATCTATCATCTATCATCTATCTATCCATCCATCCACCTATCATTTATATCCACCCACCCACCCATCCATCCATCCATCCATCCATCCATTCTTTATGTACCTATGTACGTATCTGTATCTATCTCTGTATCTCTCTCTCTTTCTCCTCTATGTATGTACCTATGCATATATGTATATACCTGTCTGTCTGTCTCTCATCTCTCCATGCATCTATTCCTCCCTCTGCCTATCTTCCCCTCTCATTTGAAAGCCCCCCCCCCCCATTTCCCTCACAGAGGGACTCTGGGTGGTGTATGCAGCTCATTTTACTGGAAATGACTATTGCAGGATCTCTCTGATGAACGAAATAAATCCAGGAGTTAAGCTCTTCACCTTAAGCCTCCTTGATTTCAATTGTGACGGAAACCAAATTGCTTTCGACCCAAGCTGCCCTTGAAGGCATTTGCTCTGCCCTGCTAAGGGAGTTTTCAGTGGTAGATTGCCTCTTGACAGAGAGGCTCCATCGCACCCCTCTGCCTGTTGTGAACTTTGCAAAACAACATTCCAACTCCTTTCCCGCATCCCTGGCAGGGAATTTCATATCATAATTGGGGAGAATGGCAGAGGTTCATTTCCCAAGTGTTTTTCTGAAAACATGTTGTGGCCCGCCAGTGGCCAGTGGAGCAGATTCGGACAGTGAGGAGGTTGGGGAGGGACATCCTGGAGTCTGGGGAAGGCTCTGAGGAGGGCTCTGTGTCGGAGGCAGAGATGAGGCCAGAGCCGTCTGGCGGTTATCAGCTGCCTTCAGAGTTGGACATCAGTGAGGCAGAAGAACAGCTGGAGCCTGTTCCCACTGTGCGCATGCGCAGAGCTGCCAGACGAAGGGAAGAGCTAAAGAACAGGGGTGGACTTGGGAGGAAGGCCACAGGGGGACGATGAATCTTCCAGAGGAAATAAAAGAGGAGCAAAAGGGGAGTGGAGTTTGCAGGAGACAATCAGTTCGCTTAATTGGTTTGTGACTCTCTGAGACTCCTGGCCAAGTTCTGCAGAGATCATCCTGGCAGCTCTCCAAGCCAGATAAGGTCTGTGACTCTAAATCCTCCCTTGAAAGACTTTGCTGGATGTGAAGGAGCGGAATTCACAGCGAATTAATAAAAAGGGGTTTTGTCGGGACCAGGAGTTTGCTTCAGGCTCTTGGGAAGCTTTGGTGAGAACAAAACCTCCCTTGGAAGCACCTACCAGAGCTGTAGCTATCGGTTGATGACTGAGAGATGGAGCGGGATAGCGAACGGCGGCCGATCTTCGTGGGACGCTTGTTGAATTCTTGCTTTTGGTCAGCAAACTGGATCTATAAAAAAAGAGAAAGCCGGATTTAGCAAGGGGAAAAAAGAATTCAGGAATTCAACGGAAAACAGCTTTCTGGGTCCACAACTCCACTGCACCTTCAACGAGAAGTCTTCTCGAAGGACCTAACGGCTTCACGACGGCTTCCGGGTCAACATTAACATCCTATGGCCTTTTGGAAAAAGCAGCCATTGCGACAACCACGAGGTACTTAAACCACTTAAGTGGATCCTGTTCTCTTCTCACAAGGCCAGAAGAGCGACAAAGACACCTACAGCAACTGAACAAAGTGTTCTGACCGAGGCTTCCTGAGACAGGACAAAGCGCACGCTTAGTCCCCCAAACCCTCTTTTTATTTCAACAGCTGTGAATTATGTTCATTCACAGCCCGTAATGAGTTCCAAATAGTTTGTAAAGAGTCCAACAGTAGTCTGTCAAAGTCTTTCAGGATAAGGCTGATAAGCGCCCACCTTTTATCTCCCTTGAAACGCCGCCAAAGACCTAATTGGCAATTAGCTTTGCAAGGCCACATGGAGGAAAGAGTCAAATTATATATATATATATATATATATAATTTGACTCTTTCCAGCATAAATCTAGAATGCCTTCAGCAATTTCAATCGAACTTGGTACACAGATGACTTAATCTCTGGAAACAAATACTGTGGAGGTAAGACACCCCTAAGACCCCTCGGGGGAAGGGAGGGTGTTCTGCTAAGATGCAGCCTGTTGTGCCTTAAAATGGCTTCTACCATACTTCTGTAAAATGGCTTCTACTGTACAGTGCTGTGGGGTTGCCATGGTAACGTCTTCACAATACGCCACAAGTGGGCTCCCTCTAGTAAGGGAGAAAATCTAACATTAGAAATTTCGGCGACGTTCCTAGAAGGAGGGTCGGGATAAATAAATACCTGGGCAGGGCGAGATTATCAGATAGCGTTTAATAAATTCCGCAAAGAAATAAAAACTGTTTATGTCTGGAGGAGAACTAGATGTACACACCTTGGCCAACAGATCTCAAGGGAAGGGGATACAAAACAAGAAATTGAATGGCGGGTTAAATGTGATTGGCAGCCAAGTTAAGCTTTATTTTCAAGAACAATCTCCCCCTATAGACGCTGAAAGAGAAAAAACTTTGGATCATTGACCATTGACACAAAAGCTACGAGGGGCACAAAGATCCAGGGAAAGATCCACGCTCGGCATCTCAAGGCATGGTAGAAAGACCCACAGGTGGATTAGAGAAGAAACGAAAATATAGGATGCCGTCAAGAAAGTAAAACCAACCCCAAAAATTGGAAAAACGAGAAAACACCAACGCAGGAGGGATTTATTCAGAAAATGACGGAATGTGCTGAAATGAGCAAATTGACATTTGAAATTAGAAAACAAGATAAACAATTTTATACGGGATTTATTTTATCAATGGTTAGATAAAAAAATATGGAAATCAAATCTACTAGAGAATCTTACAATACAAGGATAATGGAATGACACAGAATATAATATAAAGATTTACCACCACTGGATGGATTTAGGATGATGTAATGAAATGCCATAATATAAATTAATTCAAAATTCAGAATATTTCGCATACAATGAAGTAATAATAAGATATAGTCAAATAACTGATGAATAATGATAATAACGTCTACATACAGTATATACTAGATTGATAACATGAGATTTTATAGAAATTGTAAGTCAGGACTATGGAGAGGAGCCACAAAAGTTTTGTAACCAACCGGCACGCTGGAGATAAACGGAAGATGGTTTTATGTTTTGTTTGTGTTTGTTTGTCTACAAAAAAAAAATTAAAACTATTTAAAAAAAAAAGAAAGTAAAACCACCCTGGAACGCTTCAAATCAACGGGAGAAAAGCTAAAGAAGGGGGACATATCTGGGATCCCACCTCCAAGGCAATGGCGAGGGGCAGTAGTGTGTTCCTACTGGTTCGAACTGGTTCAGCTGAACCCGTAGTGGTTTGGCGGCCTGGGTCACTGGAACCGGCAGTGGCCCAGGCCTGCCAGGCCCCTGAACTGGTTCGCCACCAGAGGCGCTATCTCGATTTTCAGTTCTGTGCATGGGCAGAACAATTTCCATTGCACAAATTTGAGTTTTTTTTTCATTTTCTTAACGTTTTGCACATACGCAGACCTATTGATGTGCAAGTGCGCACAGAAAAAGACAGAAGTGCACCAAACTGGCGGTAATGCCGGCAGCCAACCCACCTCTGGCGAGGGGCCAGCAAGGGTGACTACAGCCTGGGTGCATTGGCGAGAACTCACCGGTGTGTTGCGGGACAGACGGCCGCCAACCCGTCTTAAATCTAAGGTTCACCAGGCAAGCATCCGCCCCGTTGCACTGCAGGGCCGTGAATGCTGGGCGGCAACAACCGAGTCCGAAGGCTCAGTTGGATAAGGGGCGCCTCCCTCCTTGACCACATCACAAATGACCCCCTTTGGCAACAATATTGGTGTGGCACCAGTTATAGAGAAGACGAGAGACTCTGCTGTTATGGACACGTCCAGAGAGCAGCACCTTCCACCGTGGTGGACAAGACTGCCTACCGAGTAGAAGACCCAGGGCGGGCGACCGCGTGGGTGTCCAAAACAGAGGTGGCACAAACGCTGAGAATCCATCAGAGAAAGTTAAATAAGCAAGGGCAACGACAACGGAAAGGAGGGAGGACGAGGAGGGAAAGGAAGACAGGGCAAAGCAGCAAGGGAGGGGAAGTAAGAGTAGGAGAGAGGGGAAGGAGGAATGGGGGAAAGAGAGGGGAAGAAGAAAGGAGGGAGGAGGGGAGGAAAGAAGAAGGCAGAGAAGAGAGGTTGAGAAGATGGAAGGAAGGAGTAAGGCTGTTGCAAAAACAAGATGGAGATACGGGGTGGCAAGAAAGTGACCCGAACTGGGTTCTCTCTATTTGTAAGAAGATAGTGATAAATGTTAAGAGTTAATAGATAAATGTTAATGGTATTTACAAGAATGTATATTTGTGAATGTTTATGAAAGGAAAAAGTAAAAAAAACTTTACACTAAAACAACAAAAGAAAAGAAAACAGAGGTGGCAAGACACCATCAACAAAGGCAGGGAAGCCGCAGGCCTGCGCCCTGGAGATGCAGCGGACCGCGCAAAGTGACGTTCAAGGGTCCAAAAAGCGGACCCTGTACTTGCGGGAATACACTAGGAAGGAGGAGGAGGAAGAAGATGATGGAGAGTCAACAACCTCCTGATGAGGAAGAGGAGGAACAGCTGGGTCCAGTGCCTGACGCGTGGATGCGCAGAAGGCAGAGGAGAGGAGAGCAGTGGGAATCTATGGGCCGGTCCTTGGGACGGAAGAGCCACCGCTGATAGCAATGCTCTGGGGATCAAAGGCAGGGGGAGGAGATGAATAGATGGGGGAGACAACTGTTCCTCTCCCGGCCGGAGAGACTTGTCAGCCTGCGGTGGGAAAATTTTGCTGGGGCTGCCGGGGCTTCTAATAAAGGAATCATTGCTTCAACTTCAGAAGGTTTTGTCGTGTTTGGGGAGCTGGGCCAGAACAAGAAAAGATTGGACCAAGATTGTCCAGGGTGGTATAAAGGACTCCTGCCTTGGGCAGAGGGTGGACTAGAAGACCTCCAAGCGCCCTAGGATGCTATCAAATTCCCTCACCTTGCCTTTAATCCCCAAGTGTCCGTTCGCGGTAGTCATCCCCTGGCCAGGCATGGTGGTGCGTCCTGAAGCCCTCCCAAGAGGCAGCACCTGGGCAGGTGCCCGTCCCTTTATACCTCTCCTGGAGTGGAAATCCTGCCTACTCTGGTTTCACCTCTTCGCTTGGGGCGGGAAAGAGGGGAGGGGAGGGCGAGGTACGGGGCACCTGTAAGGTTTAAACCTTCTTTCCAGGCTTCCATTTCGTGGCCGGAGAACCAACGTTGGAAGAGGCACCCGTCCTCCGCAAACCAAACCTCACCGCCTATCCCATCGTCCCCGGCCCATTACCACCTCCTTTCAATTTTCATTTTATCACTGCCACATCTTTAAACTCCGGTTGCTAAAACGGCCTGCCTCGTATGCGCCTGTAACAATAGCTGATTTCTATATTTCCCCCTCCCCTGCCTGCTATAATTAACTCGGCAATTAGGTACCATTTAAAATTCAAATTTCTTTCTCTTCTCTCTCCCACCCCCCACCCCAAACTTCTAACAGGAGGCCGTTCACGGAAAGTTGAACTAGCAAAGCCGCTGAAACAATAAAAGGCATTTATTATTAACCAAAATTGAAGAGAGTGGCTTGCCACCCACCCACGTTTCAAAAATCTTGCCCTGCTTTATAGAGCCAGGGTGAGATTTGGGATGCTTCTGCAGCTGCTTCACTTCTCTTGCCAAAAAAAAAACCCCTCCACCAAAACTGAGCTCGTTTCTGTTGTTAAATGAGGCTTCTTCATTTGTTAAGTGAGTTTGGCTCCATTTTTTTCCTTGTCAAGTGAATCCCTGCAGTGGATAAGGGAGTAATTTGGTCGTTAAGGAGAATCTGGCTTCCCGTGTTGACTTCGCACGTCAGAGGGTCGCCAAAGGGGATCACGTAACCCCGGGACGTTGTGACCGTCATAGATTTGAATCAGTTGCCAAGTGCCTTTGAATTTGACCGCATGGCCACAGGGACGCTGCAATGGTTGTAAGGGTGAAAAGGCCGTAAGTTGCGTTTTTCAGGGCTGTGGTAACTCTGAACAGTCACTAAAGGAAATGTCGTAATCCGAGGACTGCCCGTCTGTGAGTCTCTGTTTGTTGATCATCGCCTCTTGACTGGTCCTTCCTACAGTCCTTTTGGGATATATATTTTATTTTTTTCTAAGCACCGGAATCGTAAGCAAATTGGATTGGACTGCAAATGTCCCAAATGAAGAATATCACCAAAATACTTGCTAATTTTTCCAAACTTGGGAGTCTCAGAAGAGTGGTTGCCTTTAATGTCCTATTGGCTGACTTTCTCCACCAGTGTTTCTCAAAGTTGTTGGTCTGAAGGTGTGTGGACTTCAACGCCCAGAATCCCCCAGCCAGCCAGGGATTCTGGGAGTTGAAGTCCACCCATCTTCAAGTTGCCAAGGATGAGAAAAATTGCCTTAAACCAAAGCTGTCCAACTTTGGAGGCTGGAATACTTATGGACTTCAACTCCCAGAATCCCCCAACCTTGGCGAAGATTTGTGGACTCCCAGAATCCCCCACCCAGCCAGGAATTCTGGGAGTTGAAGTCCACCCATCTTCAAGTTGCCAAGGTTGAGAAACATAGTCTTAAACCAAGCATGTCCAACCTTGGCAACGTGAAGCATTGTGGACTTGAACTCCCAGAATCCCCCAGCCAGCTAGGAATTCTGGGAGTTGAAGTCCACCAGTCTCTAAGTCGCTAAGGCTGGGCACCCCTGCCTTAAACCAACTGGAGGGGACTATAAAAGGAAAGCTTTGGCCATCTCCAAGCGGGCTCACCGTCGACTCTAAACCAATTGTCCACCCCAATTTCCTCCCTCGAGTAGTTTAACTGCACAAACCAGACGGGCATCGTGCCAAGACGTTGAAGGGCTTAGTAAGAGGGTTAGGATTGCAGGCTGAGCCTGTCACATGAGTGGGAGCCTTGAGAGGATTAACATTGCCACAGGGTTAACTCTTCAAGCGCTTGAGCCTTCTCCAACCCAACATCCATCCCCGGGTGCCGTCTCCGAGGCTTCCCACGCTTCGGACTGCAAGGGCATCCTGAAGCCTCTTGAGAGAATGGATAAAACTTTTAGCTGTTGGCCAAGAGGAGAAGTCTTAAAAGAGTCACTTTTTCCCCCCCAAATCCAAATTGAACTATCCCAGACAGATGGCTGCCTGGTCTTCACTTGGACACCTCTAAGGAGGAGGAGGGGGGGCTGTGGAGGGTCCTTAATGCTCTCTGAGCTGGGTGGTTTTCTTGCAGACGTTTCATGACCCAACTAGGTAACGTCAACAGTGCTAGAAGGGAGTGGGATTTGTGGGGGAGAGAATGAGAAGGAGTGGTAGGAAGAATTGGAGGAGTTGGAGGAGGAGGAGGAGGAGGAGGAAGAGGAAGAGGAGGGACTGTGGGGTCCCTGGTGCTCTCTGAACTTGGTGGCTTTCTTGCAGACGTTTCATGATCCAGTTAGGTAACATCTTCAGTGCTAGAAGGGAGTGGGTTTGCAGAGGAGGAGGAGGAAGGTTGTGGGCTCCTTGGTGCTCTCTGAGCTGGGTGGTTTTCCTGCAGACATTTCATGACCCAACTAGGCAACTTCATCAGGGCTAGGAAAGCTGTGTGTGTGCTTTACTCCTTCAACGTTTTTGGTTCTGCCCAACAGCTCTTACCCCTAGGGGCTGAGAAGTCTTCTTGGAATTTGTTTATCCCTGCTGCTGCAATGATTTTACAGGCAGTCCTCGACTTACGACCATCCGGAGTTACAACGGCACCCACCCAAAAAAGTGACGTTTGACCGTTTCTTCACCCATACGACCGTTCCAGAATCCCCGCCGTCACGTGATCAAAATTCAAACGCTTGGCAACTGACTCGTACTTACAACAGTTGCAGGGTCCTGAGAGGGGGGGAGGGGTCGTGGGATTTCCCCTTTTGCGACGAGTCAATGGGAAAGCCAGATTTGCTTAACGACAGCATCACTACCTTAACAGCCGCACTGATTCGCTTAACGACTGTGGCGAGAAAAAGTTGTAACGGCGAGGAGAAATTCACACAACCGGTGTCTCGCTTAGCGACAATAAATTTCCCACCTTCCTGCTAAGGGCTCAGCTGCCTTTTTATCTGACCGCTCCTAGGGTCATTTCCTCAACCCCCTGATAGTCGAGATCTGATTATAAGGCATGACAGATTAGCCACCGGCATGTTAATTAAAAAAGGCAGATTTAATTTAATAGCTAATTATTCCGCAGATTACCCCGCAAACTAATCTACCTTCTTCTAATTAACTGGTTTTACAGGCAGGTTTAGGCTGGGATTAAAAACTTTAAACCAATTACAGATCTTGAAGGACAAATTTCTAGCAAATGGAGACATCCTACCTTTCGCTCCTGGAATTTAAACAAAACTTTCTGCAAAACTCTAATAGTGACCAAACAATGATGGTCGTTGATTGAGTGCAAGAAAAGAGGCTGCTAATAAAATAAAAAAAGGACTCCCTCTATTTGGCCAGAGTAATCATTAATTAAATTATGGAGGGATCCACTCATTTAAAAATGCATTTATATAAAAAAAGGGAATTTATTCAGAGAGAAGGAAAGGAGGATCAGAAAAATAACACACTCAAATGTCACCTTGGATCATATCGACAATGTACAGGCAGTCCTTGACTTACGATGGTTCACTCAGAGACCATTCAAAGACCATTTTTCACACTTACGACTGCTGCTGCAGCATTCTATCAAAATTCAGATGCTGGGCAAATGACTCATATTTATGACGGTCATGGTGTATCCTGGGGTCATGGGATTCACCTTTTGGTGACTTCCTGATGAGGAAAATCAACGGGGAAGTCAGATTCATTTAACAATCGTGTCACCAACTTAACAACGGCAATGATTCACTTAACAACGGTAGCAAGAAACCTCCTTCAAGCCATGTTTCACTTAGCAACCTAAAGTTTGGGCTAAGTTGTGGTTATCTCTACGTCAAGAGTTCTTGCTCATTTCAGCCAGAGGAGAGGAAAATATCTTAAAATATTCCAATATCTCAGGGGTTGCCCCAAAGAAGAGGGAGTCAAACTATTCTCCAAAGCACCTGAGGGTAGAACAAGAAGCAATGGGTGGAAACTAATCAAGGAGAGAAGCAACTTAGAACTGAGGAGAAACTTCCTGACAGTGAAAACAATCAATCAGTGGAACAGAAATTGCCTCCAGAAGTTGTGAATGCCCCAACACTGGAAGTCTTTAAGAAGATGTTGGATAGCCATTTGTCTGAAATGGTGTAGGGTTTCCTGCCTAAGCAGGGGGTTGGACTAGAAGACCTCCAAGGTCCCTTCCAACTCTGCTATTGTATTGTATTGGGGGGGGAAAAGAGATTATGTAAACAATATCAGGTCAATAAATTGCTCTTAAGATCGGTTGCAATTCTGGAGAAAAAAACACAGAAATTCCATCCTATACTATTTCACAATCGCTTGCCGCATTGGTATCCTCTTGCAAGAAATCGGATCTCTCAACCGCAAAAATCCCGGATTCCCCCTCTCCCAAATTTTTCCCCCAAGGGCGATAATCAAAGGTTTGGGACTTCTAAAAATAAAAGCCAGGCAGGGAGGGTTATTTCTGTCAGCTCTGAACAGACAGGCAAGACGTGGGAAGAAGGCAGCAGTTAAAAAGTTTTGTGCAATCTGTACGCCCCAAATCGAAGACAACCAGAGAGGCATCTCTGGAGCATTGTGTGCGTTTGTGCGTCTGTGTAATCTGTATAGAATAATGCAGATGGGGGCCTGGGGACATCCCTGCTCCAGATGCATGGGATGGAGGGGTTCAAGACTCTAGAAAGAGTGCAGAGAAGAGCAACAGAGGATGAGGGGACTGGAGGCTAAAACATATGAAGAACGGTTGCAGGAACTGGGTATGTCTAGTTTAATAGAAAGAAGGACCAGGGGAGACATGATAGCATTGTTCCAATATCTCAGGGGTTGCCACAAAGAAGAGGGAGTCAAACTATTCTCTAAAGCACCTGAAGTCAGAACAAGAAGCAATGGGGGGAAACTAATCAAGGAGAGAAGCAACTTAGAACTTAAGGAGGAATTTCCTGACAATGAGAACAATTAATCAATGGAACAACTGATTCCACCCATCCAGATCCGGTCAGGTGCAGAGACAAAGGATGACCTTGACTTTCTAGAAAGAATTTTGTTATGGCTACAGATCATCTAACTCTGTACAATCCGATAGCAGTCTTCCAATATCTCAGGGGTTGCCACAAAGAAGAGGGAGTCAAGCTATTCTCCAAAGCACCTGAGGGCAGGACAAGAAGCAATGGGTGGAAACTAAACAAGGAGAGAAGCAACCTGTAATGAAGGAGAAATTTCCTGACAGTTAGAACAATTAATCAGTGGAACAACTTGCCTCCAGAAGTTGTGAATGCCCCAACACTGGAGGCTTTTAGGAAGAGGTGGGATAGCTACTTGTCCAGAATGGATCTCCTGGTTGAGCAGTGGGTTGGACTAGAAGACCTCTGAGGTCCCTTTTGGCCCTATGATGGATAGCACGATTCTATTCCTGAGAGTGAGAACAATTGATCAGTGGAGCCGTTTGCCTTCAGAAGTTGTGAGTGTTTCAACACTGGAGGTTTTTCAGACGAGATTCGACAACCATTTGTCTGAAATGGTATAGGATGTCCTGCTTGAGCAGGGGGCTGGACTAGAAGACCTCAGGGGTCCCTTCTGATTCAGTTATTCTGTAACATAAGCCAACCATTTGGGCCATGAGCTGTCCTTATGAAGACGAAGTGCCCACAAGGGCTCAATAGATGGTCCAAGGTCATGGACAAAGGAATCTTGAAGCCATCTGTGGTCTACCAATGGGAAACTCCAAGGCGTAACTCTACGCCCAACTGCCGTACCTTGGATTCTTCAGTTCTCAACTCCGTCACCCCCAATTTTGATGCAGAGGGGAGCCGGCCTCATCTTGCCATGGAAAGCAAGCCAGGTGGCTCCCGCTCCTCCAGTGCCGGCAATTCGAGGGGAAGCCAAACCCCTGGGAAAAACATGGCACTTGGAGGCGCATCAATTTGCAAGAGATTTTGGCTCCATGGGGGAGGGTGAGGAGCACCCAACTCTCAGTAGCAGCTTGCAACTCTCCTTGTGCAACGCTTGGGTGTTTGAGCTGATGAAGGCAACCTTTGCACAGAATGGGCCCCTTGGCTCAGTGCAAATAAATCTTTCTTTCTTTCTTTCTTTCTTTCTTTCTTTCTTTCTTTCTTTCTTTCTAATCATCCATCTACCCACCATCCATCCATCATCTATATATCTATCCATCCATCTACAGTATGTATGTATGTATGTATGTATGTATCTATCTATCTGATCATCCATTCATCTACCCACCATCCATCCATCATCTATCCATCCATGTATCTACCATATGTACCTACCTACCTACCTAACTGATCATCCATCTATCAATCATCTGTTTATATATCTATCCATCTATCATCTATTAATCATTATATCTATCTATCCATCCATCCATCTGATCATCCATCCATCCATCATCTATCTATATCTATCCATCCATCTGATCATCCATCACCTATCAATTATAATATACACACACATATATATAGCTCCATATTCTTTTTCTTTCTTTCTTTTCTTTTTTTTCTTTTTCTTTCTTTCTTTCTTTCTTTCTATCATCTATCTATCTATCTATCATCTATCTATCTATCTATCTATCTATCTATCTATCTATCTATCTATCATCTATCTATCTATCTATCATCTATCTATCATCTATCTATCTATCTATCTATCTATCCATCTATCATCTATCATCTATCTATCATCACACTATTATTATTTTTTACAAATATCTCAATTGGATTTGGTGAACAAATCCAACACACCTTCATCCTCCTCTTTTCCCCACAACAACCACCCTGTGAGGTGGGTTGGGCTGAGAGAGAGAGAGAAGGCCTGGCCCAAAATCACCCAGCCACTAAAAGTATATTATATTGTTGTTTGTGTGTTTATCTGTTTTGTATTTTTGTTCTTGTTCTTTTTAAACTTGAAAATGTTTAATAAAAACTATTTAAAAACACAAACCAAACTACAGCATATCACACAACGGATGTCCGGGTTTCCTTTTTCCTTCCCTCTTCCTAATAAGAGAAGCTACCTGCAGTTGAACTCACCATCCAGTCTGGCAAGTGGAAAGCAGAGGTAGCTTCCATGGTCTCCCACTTCTCCATCCTTGGGAACGTGGGAAACGGTGGGCTTCTAAGGAGGCTTTGATTTGGCTCCACCAGGCTGCTCAAGGGCGAACAGAACTCCCAACTTTTCTCAAAGAATCCAGGGAAGAGTGGATGGCTCTCTTTACGACCGTGTCTCATCTACGGTGTGAATCCTCAGTCTGACTAAGGCGTCAGAGTCCAGATGCTTCCAAGAAAGCCCTCTGCGCCAATTCTTAGGGCGGAGAAATTAACCACGGACTATGCGAGTAATCTATTTGTTAACTCCATGGAGCAGGGACTCCCAATTAAAAGCAATAAATTGCATCACTCAAAAGTCCTGATAGCAGAGCTCAATCTGCCCCAAAGTCAAGGAGGTGTCCCTGCCAAAGAGAGGTCTTCTCGTGTGTAGTTGTGGTATCGTATAGCATCACAGGTTTGTGTAGCTGAAGAGGGAAAAAAAGCCCGACAGAAGTTCTGGCTGCCAAGCAAGGCTGCCTGGCACGGGGCCAGCCTCAAAGTATTTAAAATTAACTTTTGGGAGACGTGACGCTCGTGAGTTTGGTTCGGAGATAACTTTCTTTCGCTTGCCTGCAGCTCCCTCTGTTGGGCTGGGCACGGAAAGGCCGTGTTCCCATATCTAAGGGGCTGCCCCAAAGAAGAGGAGGGGGTCAGCCTGTTCCCTAAAGCCCCCGAAGGCAGGAGAAGCAGCAACGGGTGGAAACTCATCCAGGAGAGAGACGCAACCTGGAGTTAAGGAGAAACTTCCTGACAGTGGAAGCTTTTAGGAAGAGATTGGAAGCTGTGGGTACTCCCCACACTGGAGGTTTTTAAAGAAGAGATTGCACAGCTGTTTGTCCAGAATGGTACAGGGTCTCCTGCTTGAGCAGGGGGTTGGACTACAAGACCTCCAAGGTCCCTCCAAACTTGGATATTCTGCTAATCACCCCGCAATGTGAGATCAAAAATGGCAGGATTCAAAAGACGCCCAGAGTTTGTTTAATCTAAAAGGAAATGTTTGTAGCTCAGGGTTCAAATGAGGTGATCCTTGGTGATCTCTGATGTCATTTTTAAAAAATTAACCCGAATCTGAAAGCTTCCTCGGTTTCCCACCCAGTTGAAAGTTCATGATCTCGCCCCCAAACCCACAAGCCCATCCCCTGGTCCATCTCCCACTGCCATGCTGGCATTTCCACCCATCTAGTTCCGGTCAGGTGCAGGTGTGGAGACAAAAGATGACCTTGGGCTTCTAGAAAGGAATGTTTTATTTTGACAACAACACATTCTACAATTCACCTCCTTACTATTCCCCCCCCCCAATTACCCCACTAATGAAACCGCATAGTAAAATAATAGTGTGTGTGGCAGGCCAAAGATCCTAAAAGGAACCAACTGCAGGCCTGACATCTGAGCTTGATGGTTTTCTTGGAGACGTTTCATGACCCAACTAGGGAACATCACTAGCACTGATGATGTGACCTAGTTGGGTCATGAAATGTCTGCAAGAAAACAACCAAGCTCGGAGAGCACCAAGGACACAACAGTACTTCCTCCTCCTCCTTTTCTTCTCTTCTTCTCATTCTTTTTATTCTTTTCCTCTTCTTCTTCTCCCTCTCCTTCTCCTCTCCACAAGCCCCACTCCCTTCTAACCCTGATGATGTTCTCTAGTTGGGTCATGAAACGTCTGCAGAAAACCACTAAGTTCAGAGAGTACCAAGGACTCCACTTCCTCCTCCTCCTCCTCCTCCTCCTCCTCCTCTCCCACAACCCCCATTCCCTTCTAGCACTGATGATGTTATCTATTTGGGAAGGTCCCAAGTCATTTCTTTAAATATTAAAACATTATTAAAATGTTAAGCTTGTTAACATTATTAATGCAGAATGGAGGTCTCCAGCTATTCAAGGTCCTCCAGGAGGAACTACCGTACTAGTCATATCTAGGTAATCTGACACACACCAAAGATCCAATTCAGAAATAAAGGCCCAATTAAATGGATTTATTGCAAGGAAACCACCACCAGGTGGACACCAGAGGGCGCTAGAAGCTCACGCAAATCCATCCTTCCAATGGAGGCAGGGAGAAAAAGCAAAGAAAATTCAGTTTAAAGAGATTTTTGGAGGAAAAAAGGAAGGACAAAGGGGGAAAAGGCCAGGCACCATATTATAAGATATATTGGCAGCAAATCCAGCCCTTGCCAATGAGCTGAAGAGACGGGGCAGCTGATGGGCCTCCAACCCAAAAGATGATTTTAAATTCAGCAACAGTGAAAGAGCCTTCGGAAAAACTCTGTGTGCAATTTTAAATTCCAATATGGGACTGGAATAATAATTAACACTGGACAGGGGGACTTTTACCATTTAAAAGGCATGAAAGCAGTCCTTGATTTATGACCAAAATGGAGCTGCTGCTAAGCAAGATAATCGCTAAGTGAGTTTTGCCCTGTTTTAGGACCGTGCTAGCCACTGTTGTTAAGTGGATCACGGCGGTGGTTCAATTAGTCACACGGTTGTTAAGTGAACCCGGCTTCTCGGCTGACTTTGCTGGTCCAAAGGTTGCAAAAGGGAAATCAGGAGGAGGAGGAAGAAGGAAGGAGGAGGAGGAGGAGAAGCAGGAAGAGGAAGAAAGACGGAAGAGAAGAAGAAGAAGGAGGAGGAGGAGAAGATGGAGTCCTTGGTGCTCTCTGAGCTTGGTGATTTTCTTGCAGACGTTTCATGACCCAACTAGGGAACATCTTCAGTGCTACAAGGGAGTGAGGTTCGTGGAGAAGAGGAGGAGGACCCAAACTAGCTCACCTCATCCGTCAAGGAAGGCCCTTCAAAAAACACATCCAACAGACGCTGCTTAATCTGTGCCTCTATGAAGCAACAGCTGAATACGGGAAACCCAAAGGGGGAAAAAAAACATTTATTTGCATAGATTGGCTCCAGATAACAAGGTGCCCTCAGCCAGCCAGCCTGCCAGGCGCAGGGAAACGGGGAGCTGGCGTGCCAGTTACGCACCTTGACCGGGCTTGACAATGTCAGAAAAGGGAGTGTAGATAACGCCAGTGTGCGTTTTTTTCCCCAAAACATCACGAGCATCTGGATATGTTTGAACAAGTGCTGACTTTCCCCAGACAAAAGAAGATTACCCGTCCTTGGCGTTGCTTTTTGACTTTTATTTCTTTTTAAAATTGCTGCATCTGCACTTATCCTCAAGAACCCTCAGCCCAGGACGTCCAGGTGAGGAGTGGAGAGCTACCGCAACTCCGAAAAAGGGGAGACCGACACTGCGGCCACCAAGGAAGGACCCGTTAAGTACAGGCGGTCCTCAACTTACAGCCACAAAAGGAACCCAAAATGTTGCTAAGTGAAACAATTGGAGGTTTTTTTGCCACGTTTTATTATTTTTCGGGCCACGGTTGTTCAGGGAATCGCTGCGGTTGTTGAGTGAGTAGCACAGTTGTTCAGTGAATCTGGCGTCCTCGCTGATTTTGGCTGTGAGTAGGTCGCAAAAAGGAGGAATCGCGTGACCCCGGCGGACATTGTGACTGTCATAAATGTGAGTCGGTTGGCAATTGTCCCGAATTTTGATCATATATCTGTAGAGAATGCGGCCAGCGGTCTTCAATAGGGAAAAGGGGCCAAATGTCCATTTTTTTCAGTGCAACAATTCTTTCTACAAAGACTCTTTAACACAGGGGTCTCCAACCTTGGCCCCTTTAAGACTTGTGGACTTCAACTCCCAGAATTCCTCAGCCAACAAAGGGAGTTGAAGTCCACAAAGGGGCCAAGGTGGAGACTCCTGCTCTAACAGAATAACAGTTGGAAGGGACCTTGGGATGGATCCTTGCTCGTTTTAGACAGGTGGCTGTTCAGTCTCTTCTTCAAAGTCTCCAGTGATGGAACACCCACAACCTCTGGTGGCCAGCTGTTCCACTGACTAATTGTTCTCACTGTTAGGAAATTTCTCCATAGCTCCAGCTTGCTTCTCTCCTTGATTAGTTTCCACCCATTGCTTCTTGTTCTACCCTCAGGTGCCTTGGAGAATAGCTTGACTCCCTCTTCTTTGTGGCAACCCCTGAGATATTTTGCTATCATGTCTCCCCTACTCCTTCTCTTCATTAAACTAGACATACCCAGTTCCTGTAACCGTTCTTCATATGTTTTAGTCTCCAGTCCCCTCATCCTCTGTGTTGCTCTTCTCTGCACTTTTTCCAAAGTCTCAACATCTTTTCTACATTGTGGCGACCAAAACTGGGTGCCGTATTCCAAGTGTGGCCTTACCAAGGCATTATAAAGTGGTATTAACACTTCACGTGCTCTTGATTCTCTCCCTCTGTTGATGTAACCCAGGATCGCATTGAATAACAGAGTTGGACCCTGGAGGCCTAGTCCAATCCCTGCTCAGGCAGGAGACCCTAGAAGTTGCAAATGCTCCAACACTGGAAGTCTTTAAGAAGAGGTGGGATAACCCTTTGTCTGAAGTGGCGTAGGGTTTCCTGCCTAGGCAGGGGGTTGGACTAGAAGACCTCCAAGGTCCCTTCCGACTCTGTTATTCTATTCTGCCTTCTGGAGGCCAACGTTTCTTTCAACCTTCTTTGACGAACAGCGACCCGAGCGCAGGGATCCCGTGTGGCCGATCTAGGACAACAGGCTCATCCACGCGTGTCTTTGCTCTCATTTTACGTGGGGCTCTTTGGCTCCTCTGCATTGAGCCCTATTCCACCGGCGTTATTGAGCAGGGGATGAAGATGGTGAGTGGTTCCTTCCTTATGCTTTTTCAAAGCAGCCTTGTCACCACCTAAAGAAGTCAGACAGGGAAGTTGGGCAGACACACACACACACACACACACACACACACAGAGGCAGAAATATGAGCAAGGAAGGCCCAATGGAAAGCTGTGAGTTATCACAATGCTTAGTGGTTTCCAGATCAGCAGGTCTGGGCAAGGGACTTCAGCCCACAAGTGACTCATGGGAGGAGATCACAAGTCAAAACCCTCCTGGAGAGGGGAAGAAAGACAGCACAATGCTTCCTACAGGCAGTCCTCGACTTACTGGGCCACAACTGAGCCCCCGATTTTGGTCGCTAAGCAAGACAGGTCAATTCTGCCCCCGTTTTCCTTCCCAACAATGTGAACCAAATCCCTATGGTTGTTAAGTGAGCGACACGGTTGTTAAGTGGAGCGGGCTTCCCCATTGACTTGGCTGGTCGGCAGGTCACCAAAGGGGGTCAAGGGAGACGACAACCATTGTAAATAGGAGTCAGTTGTTGAGCACAGATGGAGGTCATCTAGTCCAACCCCCTGCTGCCCAAGCAGGAGACTCTACACCGTTTTGGACAGAAGGCAGTCCAGTCTCTTGTTGAAAGCCTCCAGGGATGAAGCTCCCACAACTTCTGAATAACAACAGAATAACAGTGTTGGAAGGGACCGTAGAGGTCATCTAGTCCAACCCCCACTGCTCAAGCAGGAGACCCTATAGAGGGCAGTCCAGTCTCTTCTGGAAAGCTTAGAAGGATGAAGCTCCCACAACTTCTGAATAACAGAATAATAAAAGAATAACAGAACTGGAGGGGACCTTGGAGGTCATCTAGTCCAACCCCCCGCTGCCCAAGCAGGAGACCCTACACCGTTTTGGATAGAGGGCAGTCCAGTCTCTTTTGGAAAGCTTAGAAGGATGAAGCTCTCGAAACTTCTGCTGGCAAGCAATGCAAGGCAGAGATGAGAGGTGGGCATGATGGAAGCCTCGGTCTCCTACTCAGTGTAGCAAGGATTAGTAGGGAAGGATGTGGAGCCCTTCAAAAGAGGCTCCCCCCTCCCCCGATAGAAGACCCCTCCCCACTTGGCCCAACCTTCCGATGCCCTGACTCAGAAACCCTCCCCACGTGAGTTCAGCCCTGCTCCCCTTCGGGAACAGATGGGGACTGGCGAGGGGAGGGGAGGGGAGGGCGAGTCAGGGCAGGGCCTTGCAAACAGACCCTGGTGCCTATGTTTAGCTCTCCCCCCCCCCCTTGGCCCCTCCCTCCGGGAGCAAGCTGCATCCTGCCCAGCATCTGCAAAAGCCCCAAAGGCCCAGGAGGAGATTAAGCAGCAAAATTGGAGCAACGGTTTAAAAAAGGAAAGAAAGAAGGAAAGAAAGAAGGAAGGAAAGAAAGAAAGAAAGAAGGAAGGAAGGAAGGAAGGAAGGAAGGAAGGAAGGAAGGAAGGAAGGAAGGAAGGAAGGAAGGAAGGAAGGAAGGAAGGAAGGAAGGAAGGAAGGTAGGTTGTCCCAGGATGGCAAGAGCTGCCAGCTCAGTAGGAAGGATGATGGTGACCTTGGCCAGGAGGGTCATCCTTGATATCTCCAAGACCCCCAGAAAGAAGTGGATACATCAACACTTCCTTCCCTCCCTCCCTTCTCTTTCCTTCCTTCTTTCCTTCTGTCCTGTCATCCATCGTCCTTCCTTCCTTCCATCAAGTCCTTCCTTTCTCCCTCATAAAAATCTTTGTCCCTTCCTTCTCTTTCCTTCCTTCCTTTCTTAAGTCCTTCCTTCAAGTTCCCCCTTCCTTCCTTTCTTCTTATTCCCATCTGCTTCCTTCCTTCCATTCCCATCTCCTCCCTTCCTCTCATTCTCATTTCCTTCCTTCCTTATCAGGAGCCTATTAAAAATGGGAGGTCAGGCTGAAAATCAGATCTACAAGTTAAGATCAGATTGTTCAATGCCTCTGCAACTTCAAACGGATACTAAACAAGGATTACCTGTAACTATAAACACATTCATTCCAAGGGAAGCAACAGGAAACAAAATGTATTTTTCGAAACAGATATTTCCACTGAGGACATTCAGTGGAACTCCTTGCCACCAGAGGTTGTGAATGCTCCAACACTGGAGGTTTTTAAAAAGAGATTGGACAGCAATTTGTCTGAAATGGTCTGTGGTCTCCTGCCTAAGCAAGGGGTTGGACTAGAAGACCTCTAAGGTCCTTTCCAATCTGTTTGTTCTGATTCTCTTTCTTTGTTGTGTCCCCAACATGAATTAAAATTCCACTTGACCATATTCATATCAAAATTATTTTTAAATAACACTTTTAAATACCACGAATAAATTTAACTGTCTTTCCTCTATGAGATCTGTATTAAACACCCTTTAATATAAAGCAGTGTTTCTCAAACTTGGCGAATTTAAGTCCTGTGGACTTCAACTCCCAGAATTCCCCAGCCAGCTATGCTGGCTGGGGGATTCTGGGAGTTGAAGTCCACAGGACTTAAAGTCGCCAAGTTTGAGAAACACTGATATAAAGCAATATTATAGCTAGCTTTATCGTACATAATAAAGATTTTCATCTGGATTTTTTTGGGGGGGGGCAGCTGCCTTAATTTGCCGAGGGTCTCCCCCCCAAATATTTGTGAGGCCATCATTTTCTCTCTGTTCAAAGCAGGAAGAAAAAAAATCCCTGCAACTTGGGGGGATAAAGGGGGGGGGAAACGCCAAATTATTAATCAAGCATGAGTTAAAAGATATTAATACTGACTCAAAACCCACTAAATCTACTAAGCACCAAACATATGGGGAATTGGAAAGAACACGAAATGAATGTGCTTTCAAGTGAGGGAACAGAAAACTCCCAATACTTTTGCTCCTGGCAAATGAGAACATTTTGACAGCAGAAAAGAATTTTTTTTTAAAAAAAATATTTCTGTAGAGTTGTTGAATAGTTTACTCCCACACTGGAGTTAACACAGAGTTGATGGGTACAGTATTCTGCAAACAAACTTAAAATTGATTAAAAACTTCTCCAATTTTTGCGGTGAAGTGGAAATGACCCATGTTGGCTTAATCTCGGTTATTCAATGCCCACTTTTTCTTTGGATAATCCCAAAACTTGCAAAAAAAATGGATCAGAATAGTTACCAGGGGTGTCCAAACTTGGGAACTTTAAGACTTGTGGACTTCAACTCCCAGAATTCCCCAGCCAGCCATGCTGGCTGGGGAATTCTGGGAGTTGAAGTCCACAAGTCTTAAAGTTCCCAAGTTTGGACACCCCTGAGTTAGTCAAATATCAGTTTTGCGGCTTTTAGATCCTGAAGGTGTGATGTGATTTGCCCCAACATTTATTTTGGGAAACCACAATTGGCAAAGAATTTAAACCTGTCCAAAATATGAGCAAGCCGGCTATAAAAACAGAGGTTGGACTAGAAGACCTCCAAGGTCCCTTCCAACTCTGCTATTCTGTTAAAGCATCTCTGTTAAGATAAAAGAGTTGAGAGTTTTGATTTCTGCTTCAGTGGAGGGATTTTTAATTAGCTGGATGATTTAACAGTGCAGAATCACAGAGTCGGAAGGGACCCTGTAGGTCATCTAGTCCAACCCCCCCCCTGCAGCCCAAGCAGGAGACCCTACACCGTTTCTGACAGAGGGCAGAGTCCAGTCTCTTCTTGAAAGCTTCCAGGGATGGAAGTTCCCACGACTTCTGAATAACAGAATAATAACAGATTTCATATTCCTTTTATGTTCTGCCCCCAATCTGCCTGTTGAAAGGTCTTAATTCTTGCATTATTAGTAATGCATGGGGGTTTACTAAAACAGAACAGTTACCTCACCAAAAACAATTTAATCACTTGCTGTAGAGTTTAAATATGATTGTGAGTGGCTTTGCTTAGGGCTTATGTTACGTTATGGGGGCATAACATAAAAGGAATAACATGAAATCTGTTATTGTTTAATCTAATCTTATAGAAGGTATGCAATCGTATGTTTTGTGACATGGGTGGCTGCATACATTAGATAAATAAATAGTAAATATTAGGTGAAAAAGCCACAGTAGTCAATGCAACCACGAGGAAAACTTCCCACCATGAGGAACTTTCAAATGTGCCAATTAAATCTGAAGAGATATTTATAACTTTAATAAAGATAAATATCAAGTACTACAGATATGAATACTTTTCTCCCTTTTCTTTATCAATCTTCTCAAATGCCAACGTTTGTCAATCTGCTACTGTGTACATTTAATAAATATAATAAATATAACATAATAAATTGAATAAATATAACATAGGCAATCCTTGATTTATAACCATTTTGTTTGGTGACTGCTTGAAGTTAAAATATCACTTTCAAAAATGACTTATGACCGTTTCTCGCACTTATGACCATTGCAGCATCCATCCTCAGGATTACCTGAATTACTTTTGTATGTTTGGCAACTGGTTCGTATTTATGACGGTTGTAGCGTCCCGGAGTCACTTGGTCCCCTTTTGCGACCTTCTGACCAGCAAAGAAGAGGGAAGCCAGATTCACTTAACAACCGTGTTACTAACTGAATAACGGCAATTTTGTCTTTGCCGTGAGCTCAAATTGTTTGGAATTCAAGCCGTTTTTGTAAAGGTTTTCATCGTCATGAGCCGAGGAGCAGCAAGAGAGGAGTCACGAGGCTTTTGAACTGTGAGTAGTCAGTACTTAAAGAGTGAGTAACAGCTCCCATCATGAGCCTTGGGGGCTGTTGCAAACTCCGGCTGCTGCCAGGCTGTGGGTGATGGGAGTTGGCATCCTAATTGGGGCGTTATTTGGCTGCAACACCGAAGTGGGGAGGGGGTTGGGGGCTCGGCCAAACGCAGCAGAGAAAGAGGGGGAGGGAAGCCATATGTGTGTTTGTGGAGTGGGGAAGGGGGGGATGTGGGGGTCTCAGAAGAAATGTCCCTGGCAACCATTCCCCACCCACCCCCGGGGGTAGCAGCAGCTCAAGTGCTTTGGGATTTGAAAATACTTTTGGTGGACTGGAAATCTTTGCAAGGCGGATTAAACTCCTCTATTTCTTTCTTCTTTCAGCAAGATAAACGGGCCAATTAAACTCATTTCAAACATGCACATTATCATTTTAAAATAATATACTTCATTAAGGGTGCCAAAAGAATAGAATGCTTGGGGTTGAGCTGTGGGGGTCCTTGGTGCTCCCTGAGCTTGGGGGTTTCCTTGCAGACGTTTCACGACCCAACTAGGGAACATCTTCAGTGCTAGAAGGCTTTGCAGAGGGAGGAGGAGGGGAAAAAGAAGAAGGAATGAAGGGGAGGAGGAGGAGGAAGTGTGGGGATCCTTGGTGCTCCCTGAGCTTGGTTGTTTTCTTGCAGACGTTTCATGACCCAACTAGGGAACATCTTCAGTGCTAGAAGGGAGGGGGGTTTGCAGAGAGGGGAGGAGGGGAAAAAGGAGGAGGAATGAAGGGGAGGAGGGGGAGGAGGACCACTGTGGGGTCCTCGGTGCTCTCTGAGCTTGGTGGATTTCTTGCAGACATTTCATGAGCCAACTAGGTTACATATCAATGCCAGAAGCCTTCTGATACTGATCACGTTCCATAGTTGGGTCATGAGACGTCTGGGGGAAAAAACAACCACCCAGTTCAGAGACCACCAAGGACTCCACAGTCCTCCTCCTCCTCCCATACCCCACTCCCTTCTAACACTGATGATGTTCCAGAGTTGGGTCATGAGAAGAGCAGCTGGCGACGGCAGGCAGGCCCCCAGAGAGGGCTGTGCGTGCCACCTCTGGCCATAAGTTCGCAGCACATGTCCCGATTGCAAAACCATCACATCTTCTTCAATAGGCCGGACATTCGCATGCAAAGAATTCTATACAATCGTCCATCCGAAATACGTCCTCCAGTATTCCATGGGGTTGACTCCCAAAGAAACCTATTTTTTGAGAAGGTGACTTAAAAAAAAAAGCTTTAGAAGAGCGTAACGTTTGCTCGACTTCTGAGGAAGGTGCCAATAAGTTTGCCACCCCAGATGAAAAATCTCACCGTCCCCCATCGCATAACTTCTCCTCCCCATTAATGGAAATCTTCTCCCTCTGGATCCACCAGAGCTCAAAGTCGATTACGGCAGCTCATAGGATAGCCTTTAAGTCACTTAACCCTCGCTTACTCGGTCAGAGACGCCGAGCGAGCCTCCTCTCGGCCGACTCGTCTCTCTGGGACGTGCGAGGCCCAGTACAGGCAGTCCTCGACTTACAACCGCCATTGAGCCCAGAATTTCCATTGCTGCTAAGCGAGACATTTCTGGAATGAGTTTTGCCCCATTCCACGAACCTTTCTCACCACGGTCGTTAAGTGGATCTCTGCAGTTCTTAAATTAGCAGCACAGTTGTTAAATGAATCTGGGTTCCCTGTGGATTTTGCTCAGCCGAAGGGCGCCAAAGGGGACCCCCGGGATGCTGCGACCGTCATAAATGTGAGCCAGTCGCCAAGCGGCAGGGTTTGGATCACCTGACCACGGGGATGCTGCAATGGTCGTAAGTGTGGAAAACGGTCATAACTCATATTCTTCAGTGCTGTTCTCCTACTATAATATAATAAAACTGAATACAGTACAATAAACTGCTTGAATTCACAGTATTCAGAGTGTTGATTGCTCAAGAAAGCCAATCTTTTAGTGATTAATCTTCATTAAATTAAAATACTTCACTGCACACGTTTCCTATAAGAAACCAGCCGATGTAGGCTGTTACTACAGAACAATGGAGAAATTGGGTCTTTTCTAAATGACTCAGTCTTGGATAAGGCTTTCATAAAGTGTGTGTGATTCACTCAATGTCTCATATGTGTTAACCTCTGCTTCATTGTGTAAGGCAATAATAGCCATTTCTTCAAAGTGGAGGCTCAAAGGCCTTTGAACTAAGACTGCCACGGACCAGCTTTTTCCAGAATTAGCATTATTATTTGACCATGGAGTAGCACAGGGGTGTCCAAACTTGGGAACTTTAAGACTTGTGGACTTCAACTCCCAGAATTCCCCAGCCAGCTGCTGGCTGGGGAATTCTGGGAGTTGAAGTCCACAAGTCTTAAAGTTCCCAAGTTTGGAAACCCCTGGAGTAGCAGGACAAGCCTACCCCCAACTAAGTACCTTAAAAAACAAGACAACAATTCAGAGGCTGTACAGTAATTCTCAAGTGAGCCCAAAATGTAGGTCGCTAAGGGAGACATTTGTTAAGTGAGTTTTGACTTTCCTTGCCACTTTTGTGAATTGAATGACTGTGGTTGTTGAAGCCCACCCATCTCAAAGTCAGTGAAGTCTGGATGGCTGGGGGAATTCTGGGAGTTGAAGCCCACCCATCTTAAGGTCACAGGTCTAGTTGGGGAATTCTGGGAGTTGAAGTCCATCTATCTTGAGGTTTCTGAGATCTGGCTGGCTGTGGGAATTCTGGGAGTTGAAGCCCACCCATCTTAAAGTTGCCAAGATTCAGAAACCTAAAGATGGAAGTTTTTTTAGTAGTATCTTACAGGTGGAAGGAACCTTGGAGATCCTCTAGTCCAGTGATGGCTAACGTTTTTTCCCCTCCGATTCCGTGAGTGTGTGAGAGAGAGAGAAAGAGAGGGAGGGAGAGAGAGAGACACACACACGCATAATGCAATGCCCCTCCGCCGCTGCACACGTCCCCCTGCACTCCACTCACATACAACCCACACATGTATGTGCGCTTTTCCGTGCTCCCCCTGTGCATGTGTGACTCCCCCCCCCATTTTGACCTCGCAAGGGGGGGGGGATCTCCAGAGATCTGGGAAGGCATGGGCAGCAGAAAGTGAGGAGAAAGGTAGCCCTCCCCCCGCATGCGCTCATGTCCCCCGCATGCAGGGCAGAAACCCGAAAATCAGCTGGCCGGTGGAAAGTGCACGCATATGCATGGTGGAGCTGAGCTGGGCAAGGTCTCAGGCGCCTGCCGAGAGGGCCCTGCGTGCCAGAGGTTCGCCATCATGGCTCTAGTCTAATCCAACCCCCTGCTTGATTCCATAAAGGAGAACTTTCGATTCCCAACACAAATCTGGCAAAATAATATCTCAAGTCCTGGTGCGGAAGATGCTCTGAAGTCCATGGGACCTATCCTCTTAGCGAGCGTTATGAGATGATAGCATCAGTCGTGTCACTTCTTCCCCTGGATTTCTTGCGCTCTAAAGTGGGACTCTCTTTACTCCAGGGGTGTCCAAACTTGGGAACTTTAAGACTTGTGGACTTCAACTCCCAGAATTCCCCAGCCAGCTGCAGAGCTGGCTGGGGAATTCTAGGAGTTGAAGTCCACAAGTCTTAAAGTTCCCAAGTTTGGACACCCCTGCTTTACTCCAATCTCACCTTTGTCAAAATAAAGGTGTTCCTTCCTGACGGTTACAATCAGAACCTGGGAGTTATTTCACAATAACTGGACAAGATCCGCTTTCTTTCCCTGGCACCACGAAGACCGGTTGCAAATGACGTCTCCAATCAACACGCAAGGAGGAAGGACGGGTAGATTTCCCCCCCCCCCCAGAAATGGGCTTCATTTTAATTGGAAACGGGTAAAGAAGCTTTAAAAAGACCTCATAAAGCAAATTATATTCCGTTTGTCTTTTTCAGCCTTGAAGATTTTATATTTGTGCCCCATTTTTTTCCAACGGGGCTAAAGAGCGTTAACAATAAAATACAGATAATACTAGCAGTTAAGTCAAACTAAAGGATTCTAAGGTTGGGGGGGGGACCCAAACTAATTTGCCTAACCAATTTCTTTCACAAACCAAGGTACAAGTAGTCCTTGTATTTGAATTTCTGCTGCTGAGTGTTGCCCCATTTTACAACCTTTCTTGCCACTGCTGTTAAGTGAATCTGGGTTCCCCGTTGGCTTTGCTTGTTCACAAGGTCGCAAAAGGGATCGCACGAGACCCGGAAAACTGCAACCGTCGTAAATATGAGTCAGTGGCCAACTGTCTCAATTTTGATCATGCGAACGTGCGGAATCTGTAACGGTTTGGGCGAAAAATGGTCACAGGGCTGCTGTAACCTGGAGCAGTCACTAAATGAACTGTTGTAAGTTGAGGCCTCCCGGTCTTCATCTACTTTTTAAACTTCCATGTTCACGTACTTCCTTACTTTTCCCATCAAACTATCTGGGGACTCAGCAGTTTTCCAGGTGGTCAAAATATTGTTGTTATTACAGGTCGACTTACGGCCACCATCGAGTCTAAAATGTACATCGCTAAGTGAGAGATTTGAGTTTTGCCCCGTTTTATGACTTTTCTTGCCACAGTTGGTGGAGCAGGAGAAGGAAGACTAAAGGTTGGCTGGGGAATTCTGGGAGTTGAAGTCCACAGGGGCCATTGTGTCGAGCCCCCCCCCCCCCCCCGTTTCAAAACAAGGGAGGCAGTTGAAATTAAAATCTCTCTTCTTCCCATTGACGGAGCAAGGACCTTCTGAACACCCCACGGCAGCCGATTCAGGGAGGCAGGTGCTAATTTTCCTGCCAAAATCCGCTGAGAGGAAACCCCCCCTCCCCCCCCCCCGTACCAACTCTGCAGCGAGAGATTAAAGGAGGCAGACTTGCTCGCCCAACGATCCGGTTGCTATGTTACACGATGCTGCACTTAACTTCCCACGCCTGTTTGAACACCGGGTTACACATTAGTCTGCCAGGACCTCTGTGTGTGTGTGTGTTTGTGTGTGTGTGTTAAGGAAGAGCTGAGCCTCAGCCTACGGACCCATAAGTGAGAGATCCTGGGCTTCCCACTGGAACAGGACTCTGCACTGTCCCTCATCTTAATCCTAATGTATTTATTTATATTAAAAATTTTATCCCGTCTTTATGGCTTTTATAGGTCACTCAAGGCGGGAAGTACAACGAAATTGGTTAAAGTGGAACTAGAACTCCCGGTCTCCTGGTGATTGGCCCAAAGTCACCTAGTCAGCTTTCCTGCCGAAGGCTGGACTAGAACTCACCTTATCCTGGTAACAGGCTCAAAGCCACCCAGCAGCCCTTCATACCTAAAGCGGAACTAGAACTCCCTGTCTCCTGGTGATTGGCCCAAAGTCACCCAGCTGGCTTTCATGCCTACAGCGGAACTAGAACTCCCTGTCTCCTGGTGATTGGCCCAAAGTCACTCAGCTGATTTCGTGCCTATGGGCACACTACAATTCACCATCTCCTGGTGATAGGCTGAAAGTCACCCAGCCAGCTTGCCTGCCTAAGACCGGACTAGAACTCACTTTTTCTTGGTTTCTAGCCGGATCCCATACTGGCTGAGGAATTCTGGGAGTTGAAGTCCACAGATCTTAAAGACAACTTTATAAAAAAAAACTCCGATCAAGTAGAGGTTACAAAATGAGGCATAACGGTCACCTATATAAACTGTTTAGAAGGACAAATTGGGGCTGTATCAGCTCCTTGGGACAAGTCTAAAGGCATATTTTAAATAAGGGGACGTTATCTAGGACAGTGTTTTTCAACCTTGGCCTTCCTGAAGATGCGTGGACTTCAACTCCCAGAATTCCCCAGCCAGCTTTGCTCCAGACACAAAGTTGAAGTTCACACATCTTCAGGTAGGCCAAGGTTGAAAAACACTGATCTAGGAAAGGGGGGGGGGGTTTCCCCGACATTGAACCAGCTCCCCGGTGAGAAAGGTAAGTCGATAACCCCTATCAGAGCTAAGAGCAAACATGTCACATCAAAGCGGTTTTTAAAAAATCATAAATACCGAAACTCTTATCAGGCTTCGCCACACGGAGCCTAAAGTCATTTAAAAAAATAAAAATAAACACTGCGCTTCTGGTTTGCGTATTTAAATATTTAATATTTATTTCATATATTTATTTCATATTTAAAAAGCCATTTTCACCATTTTCCTCTAGGTGGGCTAGAAAGGAAGAGAGGATGAAGCGCCAGTGAAATAAAAGTGATAGAGATGAATTAAATACAAGGAGCATAATAAATCACAATGAAGTAAGACTCCGGCCGCAAGTTCCAGAACCTTCCACGAATGCCGAAATCTGCTAGCAACCCCCCCTAAGGGAGAGCCATTATTCTGGGGGCTGGAAGTCCATACGGCTGAGGTTGAGGAAAAGTGGCCTAGCGGTTAGAGAAGTTAGCGGTTCAGATGGAGACGCAAAGGAGGAAGTCTTGCAAGTTCGTAACACGTACTGACAGGTAGTCCTCGACTTATGACCGGTCTCTTAACCACCATCTGAAGTTATGACGGAGTATGAAAAAGAGACACTCAGATTTGAAGTCACATGATCCCATTTCAGGTGCCACAGTCGCATGACTGCGATTTATGTTTAGTATTTAGACATTTATATTGCTTCTGGATTCCAGCAAAAAAAAAAAAAAACACAATACAGATAGTCCTTGATTTACAACGGTTTGCTTAGTGACCGTTCAAAGTTACAACGGCCCAGGAAAAAGTGACTCATGGCCATTGTCATACCTAGGAATATTGCCGCACAGGTTACAGGATTGGCATTCAGACGCTCGGCAACTGACTCACATTTACGACGGTCGCAGCGCCCCGGAGGTCACACGACCCCCTTTAGCGACCTTCTGACAGGCAAAGTAAATCCAGGAAGCCGGATTCACTTAACAACCGGGTGACTGATTTAGCAACTACAGGAACTCACTTAACAAACGTGGCATGTAAAGTTGTAGCCAAGATGCTGTAACCGTCGCAAGTGTGAAAATGTTCATAAGACACTTTTTTTAGGGCCGTTGTAACGTCGAACAGTCACTAAAGGAACTGTTGTAAGTTCGAGGACTACCTGCAGACTAATTCTGCTGGAGGAAGACTTTTGAGTGCAGAGTTTAAAAGACGTGGAGACTCTGGAAAGAGGGCAGAGAAGAGAAACTGGGATGATTAGGGGACTGGAGACTAAAACATACCAAGAACGGTTGCAGGAACTGGGTATGTCTAGTTTAATGAAAAGAAGGACTAGGGGAGACGTGATAGCAGTCTTCCAGTATTTGGGGGGCTGCCCCAAAGAAGAAGGGAGTGGGTTCAAATTATTTTCCAAAGCACCTGCAGGCAAGACAAGAAACAACGGATGGAAACTAATCCAGGAGAGAAGCAACCTGGAATGAAGGGGAAAACTTCCTAACAGTGAGAAAAATTAACCAGTGGGACAACTCGCCACCAGAAATTGTGGGTGCTCCATCACTGGAGGATTCCAAGAAGAGATCAGAAAGCCATTTGTCTGTAATGGTATATAGCAGAGGTCTTCAAACTTGGCAACTTTAAGACTTGTTGGACTTCAACTCCTAGAGTTCTCCAGCCAGCTATGCTGGCTGGAGAATTCTGGGAGTTGAAGTCCACAAGTCTTAAAGTTGCCAAGTTTGGGGACCCCTGGTATATAAGGCCTCCTGCTTGAGCAGGGGGTTGGACTAGAAGACCTCCAAGGTCCCTTTCAGCTCTTTGTGAATGGTTACTCGATGTAGCTGTGACCAAGGGCTCCGTGTGCCTCTCCATCTTTTAAAAAAAAACCACGACAGTTTCACTCTGCCTGGTAACACCAGGTGAAGAACAGGTAGGGATTAACCAGGTGGCTTCGTCAGATGTGGCCTTCTCAGGTGCATTTGAGAGGCATTATAACTTAATGCTGTTGGCGGCTTTGATCTTCACACACCAAGGATCAGCCTTCCCGTGTAAATCCTCTCCTCTCACAATAAATACCTTGCAACCAGGTGGCATATCAAGAATAAGACAAGGTGTGCCACCTAGAAAACCTGAGCTCAGGGATGCCAAGCCCCTCTGCTCATTTGAGGGGTAGGCTGGTATTTTCCCAGTCAGGTGGCCCCAATAATTGGGCTTAACAATTCAGCTTGTTTTGGAAACAGTAACACAAACTTGGGGGGAAAACCTGCAAAGAGGAGAGCCAAGCAATTAGCAATCCATTGCGTGTCTGCCTCCTCCAGGGATCAAAGCCAACGGCAACCAAGAATTTCTACAGAGTTTAGAACTCGACTTACAAGAGTTTGTGTCCTGACGGATCAAGTCCTCCCATCTCAAAGAATGCTGGATGGGGAATCCTGGGAGTGGAAGTCCTCCCATCTCAAAGAATGCTAGATGGGGAATCCTGGGAGTGGAAGTCCTCCCATCTCAAAGAATGCTAGATGGGGAATCCTGGGAGTGGAAGTCCTCCCATCTCAAAGAATGCTGGATGGGGAATCCTGGGAGTGGAAGTCCTCCCATCTCAAAGAATGCTAGATGGGGAATCCTGGGAGTGGAAGTCCTCCCATCTCAAAGAATGCTAGATGGGGAATCCTGGGAGTGGAAGTCCTCCCATCTCAAAGAATGCTGGATGGGGAATCCTGGGAGTGGAAGTCCACAAGCCTTAAAACCACCAAGTTTGGAGACCTCTGGTTTAGAACATAGAATCTTAGGGCTGGAGGGGACATCAGAGGGTGACCATGTCCCTGAGAAAGGGGACTTGGGATCATCTTTCACACAACCATTGCAACATCCCTGTGGTCACGGGATCAAAATTCCAGCTCCTTAGAGAATGTAGCCTTTCCAAACTTGTTCCCGTTTGATCCAAGCAGCTCCCCATTTTGTCTGATGAGCAAGAAATGGCTATTTTCCTTCCTATTCGAGCGTAGCTCTGATATGGAAGCCAGATTTACAGAGATGAGCCAGACAGATAGAAAAAAAAGTCCTTGAACCAAGCTGGAAGTATCCTATCTGTACGGCAAGCTGACTTCCAGATAGGCAGACTGGCAAGTGGCTTTTCTCATGCTGGCCCAATCCGAAAGCCCAGGATAACAGACCCTGGCTTGAGATGAAAGAGGGCACGGATCAATAATTCACCAGGGCTCTATCGTGATGGAGAAAACCTGCCAAGGGACAAAGAGGCACCCAGCCCGTCAGGCTGGCACGGAAAAGGAAAACACACACAGACGGGCACAGAGAACAATCGGTGCCTTTTCCGCCCGATTCATCAGCCCGACACGCGGAGGGATGGCAGGGGGAAAAATCCCGGGAGAACAGGGCGAGAGGGGGGGAAAGGGGGTGGGAGGGGCAGGAGGGAAGACAGGCAGCTTGCTGGAGGAATGTCAGCCAGGAGGACAAACGCAGATTGTGCAGCTGGGGTGGGTTTTGTTCTTGTGCCATTGTTCCCATTTGTTTCCCTACCATCTTTTCACCAACAGTTCAGAGAGTTTGAGTAGGACAATTGCTCTGAAAAAGGAGAAGGAAGCTGGGGAATTCTGGGAGTGGAATCCCACCCATCTTAAAGCATGGCTCTACTTTCCACTAAGGATGCCAGACCTTCGCCTGCTGAAGTTGTGGGTGCTCCAACACCGGAAGTTTTTAAGAAGGTTGGAGATCCGTGTGTCTGAAATGGTATATAGGGCTTCCTGCCCGAGCAGGGGGTTGGTCTAGAAGACCTCCAAGGTTCCTTCCAACTATGTCATCCTGTTCTAATAATCTACTCTGTTCGATTCCTTCTTATTCTTATTCTACCTATGTTCTATTCTATTTTGTTCTGTTCTTTTTACATTCTATTCTATTCCCTTCCATTCCATCTCTTTTTAGCAGAGCATATGAATACAGATTCCCCCCTCCCGCCCCTCTAAATTCGAAGAGAAGCAGCATGCTTTCTTTCTAAGACCTCTATAGTATTAACGCTGCTCTTGGCAGCTCCCCATGGGGGCCATTTGCTGGCACAGATGAGGGAGGGAAACGATGCCAGTCTAACCACCGATGAAAAGATACTGGCTCCAGACACAAAGGTTGCAGCTGAAGGCAACCGGTTCTCCCAGGTAGATGCAAAGGCCGGCCTGCCAGAGAGGCCTATTGAAATGACAGTGGTTACCAAGGTTTCTTTTCAATTGCCACTCCAGCCTGAAGTGCCCCCTCTGAGCCCCCATTCAGGAACTCCCCACCATTTGGCTCTGCTAAGAAACTCCAGGTTTTGTCAGGGAGACAGAGATAATAGACTCTCTCCTTTGGGTTTTTACTGCAGCTCTTCTCAAAAGGATCCGGCATAAATACGGAGGTCAGGTGGAAATTAAATCCAGAAAGAGAGCACCGGTCGAATGGTGGAGGGAGAACTCAGGTAGTCCTCGACTTACAGCCGTTCGTTTAGTGACCATTAATGGAACAGAAGGGAATGGGGATAGGATAGAACATAGAGTAGAATATATAGAAGAGGACGGAGAATAAAAAATAGAATACAGAATAGAATAGAACGGAATGTGGAATAGAAAATAGAAAAGAAAAGAAAATAGAAAGGAATAGAACGGAATGTGGAATAGAAAAGAAAATAGAATAGAACGGAATGTGGAAGAGAAAATAGAAAAGAAAAGAAAATAGAAAGGAATAGAACGGAATGTGGAATAGAAAAGAAAATAGAATAGAACGGAATGTGGAAGAGAAAATAGAATAGAATGGCAGAACATAGCATATCGTGATAGAATAGCACATAGAACAGAACCTGGGATGGAATGGAACGGAGGACGTGTTTCTCACGGTTGGGAGACGAAGGCCAGGCTGCCCACTGAAGGGGTCCGGGGGGTGTTATGCCCTGATCTGACAGACCATCCGTTAACGCTGTAACCCGCATTGGCTTCTAAGGGTGCCTTTTAAAAATGGTCTATTTAAAGTGAATCTCTGCTGCTGGGCCTGAATCAAATGTGACAGTTACGTTTTCAATGAGGTGCCCTCAGAGAGATTTGCCTCCTGGTGACAACCCTGGACAAACGCCACCCGTGGTCAGATGTCCTCCTACCCCCCGCCCCCCACCCCATCCCAGGCTGTGCCCAGGACCACGCCGAGCAAGCTGTGGTTTAGGGCTGCCTTCGGTAATGCTGCCTTCCTCCCCTCCTCTATGTGGGGCCCAAACAGGGATCTGGTGTCTTTAAAACTATCCACTCCCCTCCCTCCCAAACCTCATCTCCCTGGGCTAGGAAACGGCTCTCAGCACGCAGGGAAGACTGGGACATGTATGGGGTAGGCCATTTTTAAAAGCTCGGATGTATCTGGCCACTTGGGAGTCCTGCATGCGAGACAAGCGGCTGTAGAAATGGAATAAATAAATAGCGTCCTCGGTGCTCTCTGAGCCGAGTCTGCTTTGCTTACAGACATTTTATTACCCAATTAGGTTACATCATCACAGGCAGTAAGTGTGGGGTTTGCACCCTGGTGACATGCAAGAGCTTGCCCTGCCAGTTTTGCAGGGGATTGGGAGGGGGGGTCCTGCGGTGGTGCCTGGGCTGACTATATCTTAACAGGGAACAAACCCCACACACAGAGGGATGGTGTTACTGTGTTAGGTAACACCTGCAATGGCCTCAGGGAGTATCAAGGACTCCACAGTTCAACTGCAGGACAGATATTGAAGGACAAAGAGATAGGGAGGGATGAATAGGGGAGAGAGAGAGAGAGAGAGAGGGAGAGGGAGAGTGAGAGGGAGGGAGCAAGCGACAAAGAAAGAACTGGAAAAGGAAAGAAAGAAAGGAAGGAAGGATAGGAAGGAAGATAGAGGGAAAGCAAGTAAGCAAGAATGAAGGGAAGAAAGAAAGAAAGAAAGAAAGAAAGAAAGAAAGAAAGAAAGAAAAAAAGAAAGGAAGAAAGAAAGGAGGGAGGAAAGGAAGGAAGAAAGAGAAAAGAGGGATGGATGGATAGGGAGGAAGAAAGAGGGAAAGCAAGCAGGAATGAAGGGAAGAAAGAAAGGCGGAAAGAAAGAAAAACAAAAGAAAAAGCAAGGTATCAGGAAGGAAGGAAGGAAGGAAGGAAGGAAGGAAGGAAGGAAAAGAAGGAAGGAGGAAGATAAAGAGGGAAAGCAAGGAAGAGAGAAAGGAAAAGCAAGCAAGGAAGCAAGAAAGGAGGGAGGCTGGCAGCTAGAGAAAGAGGGAAAGAAAGAAAGAGGGAAAGAAAGAGGGAAAGAAAGAAAGAGGGAAAGAAAGAAAGAAAGAAAGAAAGAAAGAAAGAAAGAAAGAAAGAAAGAAAGAAAGAAAGAAAGGGAAAGCAAGCAGTTCAGGGATATGATGGCTAAAACTCAGGGCTTGGGCAGGATTAACCTGGGTCAAAGATTGCAAGGGTCCCATGTAGGAGACTCTGAAGCAACCCAGTTACCCATCCAGATGTTCTCATCATAGACCAAGCCTGCCTTGTCAAAAAACCTGCCTGCCAGCTGGAGGAGATGCAACTACTGAGGAATTACTGCCAGGCTGGGAAGCTGCTGGGTTCAACTTCTGCATGTAGAGATTATGGGGTTTTGTTTTGTTTTTTTAAAAAAAGAGGACGACGACCAAATGTCTTTTCTTACTCAGAGCTTGGCTCCCTGTGCTAATTTCACAGGATAATTCTCCGTCTGGTACATAAAATAGGCGCTCAACTCTTTTGGGGAAGCTGTGGAAGGATGAGAGAAGCATGAATCAGATTTGAACCCCGTGGGCCTCTGCCACCCCCTGCCCATCCAAGGGCTGGGCATAGGAAGATGGGCCCGGCTTAGATAAAACCTTTATCTTGGATAAAACAGGCGATCCAAGAGAGGCTTCTTGTCTCCAAGGCTTGCAAATCCAAAGAGGGGCATCCTGGTTGTAGCCAATAGGGAGTCAACTCCACAAAAGCCAGGCAGGTCTCTTCAAAGGGGAACAAGAGCGCTCTTGTGTTGGCTTCTGCCCTGGATCCCTCTGGATCATTTAAATCTGCTCAACCTAACAGGATGAGAGAAATGCCTCCCTTTAAAAATCCACAGCAGGGAGCTGAAGCCCAGGCTTAGTACAATTAGGGCAGATGGCGGGCTGAAACGGCCCACTTCCTTCCTGCAAAAATGAATATTCAATATTCAAGGGAAAGCAGGAACGGATGAGCTAAGGGAGGGAGGGAGGGAGGGAGGAAGAAATGTGGTGGCACAATGATTAGGCGATGGTTTGGATGGATGGAAGGAGGGAGGGAGGGAGGAGAGAAGGAAGGAAAAGAGAAGAAAGGAAGGAAAAGAGAAATAAGGAAGGAAGGAAAAGAGAAGAAAGGAAAAGAGAGGGAAGGAAGGAAGGGAGAAGGGAGGGAGGAAAAGAGAAGGAAGGAAAAGAGAGAGAAGGAAGGAAAAGATGGATGGATGGGAGGGAAGAAAGGAAGGAAAAGGTGGATGGATGGATGAGAGGAAGGGAAGAAAGGAAGGAAAAGAGAAGGAAAGAAGGAAGGAAGGAAAATAGAAAGAAGGAAGGAAGAGGAGAGGGAAGGAAAATAGAAGGAAGGGAGGAAGGAAGGAAAAGAGAAGGAAGGAAAAGAGAAAGAAGGAAGGAAAAATGGATGGATGAGAGGGAGGGAAGGATGGAAGGAAAAGAGGGATGGATGGATGAGAAGGAAGAAAGCAAAAGATGGATGGATGGGACGAAAGGACATAGATCAACAGACAGATCGAGAATGGCAAAAACAGACAGACAGACAGACAGAGATTGTTTAATGTTTCTCAACCATGGCAAATTTAAGGGATGTGGGCTTCAACTCCCAGAATTCCTCAGCCAGCAGTGGGGAATTCTGGGAGTTGGAGTTCACACCTCTTCCAGTTGCCAAGATTGAGAAACAAGACCCCAATGGGATGGCATAAGCCAGGGCTGCTGCTTTGGGCAGGGGGTTGGACTGGAAGACCTCCAAGATCCCGTCCAGCCCAAGGATTCTACTTCCACTTAACAAATGTCTTACTTGGAAGCAAACAGAACGGAATAGAACAACAGGGTTGGAAGGGACGTTGGAGGTCTTCTAGTCCAACCCCCTGCTCAGGCAGGAAACCCTCTACCACTTCAGACAAAGGGTTGCCAAATTTCAAATATGTGAGATAGAATACAGAGTAACAGAGTGGGAAGGGATCTGGGAGGTCTTCTAGTCCAACCCCCTGCTTAAGCAGGAGATCCTATACCGTTCCATACAAATGGCTGTCCAATCGCTTCTTAAAGACTTCCAGTGTTGGAGCACCCAGAACTCCTGGTGGCAAGCAGTTCCACTGGTTAATTGTTTCCATTCTCAGGAAATTTCTCCTTAATTCCAGGTTGCTTCCCTCCTTGATTCGTTTCCATCCCTTGCTTCTTCTCCTACCTTCGGGGGCTTTGGAGAAGAGGTTGACCCCATCTTTGGGCTCAATTGTGGTCGTAAGTCGAGGACTCCCTATATTCTCTGCAAATACTTGATGGCAGAAGCTCAACCATTTAACTGCGGCAAACACACCCAGAAGGGCAATGGGTTCAAGAGCCTTTAACCTCCAAAACATTTATATATATCTGAGATCAAGTAACAGGCAGGATTTTGAGTGACGGCCCGTATTTGACCTCACCGATCCATTCCAGGGTGTCAAAAGAGTTTGTCCAAAGGCAAAGGGTTCATCACACATATAATTTCTGCACTTATATTTTCCAGCAAAGGTTAACCGGTTAATGTCACTTCTGGCAGGCAACGAAGTACAAAAATAAACAACGTAACATCAGCAGAGCTCAAGCAGTAGCAAAGAGAGAGAACCTCGGAGGGCCAAAATTGATTGATCACTTTGTTGCTTGTACGTGCAAATTGCTTGTGTGTCCAATCACACTTGGCCAATAAGGCATGTTCTATTCTATATTCTACTAGCTGATAATCTGTCGTTGCCCGGGTATTTATTTATAGGGGGGAAATATCCGGACCAAACGTCATTTCTGATGTTGGAATGTCCCCCTTACCAGAGGGAGCCGCCTTGTGGAGTACTGTGAAGCCATTGCCATGGCAACTCCACCACGCTGCACAGTAGAAGCCATTTTACGGCACAACAGGCTGAATCTTAACAGAACACCCCCCCAAGGGGTGTTAGGGGTGTCTTGCCCCCACAGTATTTTTTTCCAGAGAGTAAGTCATCTGTATACCAGGTTTGGTTGAAATTGCTCCAGGCGCTCCAGAGTTATGCTGGAACACACACACACACACAGTGAGAGAGAGTGGGGGGAGGGAGGGAGAGATATATTGATTATATAGATATAGATGGATGGATGGATGGATAGATTGATTCTATTTTCCTCCCCTGAAACAGATACAAGGTATAGAAAAGCTAATCTTTCTACTACTGTCTGTTCTAGGACAACTTTTAAGATACTGGCTAGGGAATTCTGGGAGTTGGAGTCCACCCATCTTAAAGTTGCCACGTTTGAATGGTCTAGTTAGGATTTCCATCCTATTGATTAAAGATTCGTGTATCCAGTTAAGTTCTGGTAGTCTCAGCACTCCACACTTTAATATAATCAATTTTAAGGTCTTTTCTCTCCCCCCACCTTAATTTATTTTATGTTAGCGTGTCTAAGCTGGCAGCAGGAAACGGAATCCACTGGTTTTCCATTCTGATCACACGATGCAGAGAGATGCAAATGCTTGGCTTTTCTCAGCCCCGAGTTCTGAATCCCCCCATTTGCAAGATCATCTGAAGCAGATTTTTAGCTTTGGATTTATTGAGGGTTTTATTAGGACAAGTTTTCTGTTCCTCAGCAACCAGACCTGGCGACACCGTTTGCCGTTAGTGACAGAACGATTTCAATCAAAAGCCTCCTGCCTCTTTCGACATAGCCGATCTACATTTTAATTCTAAACCGCAGCACCGCATCAATCTTTATTCCCCTAACTTTGACAGGCGTTTTGATAGCCAGGAAGTCTTCAACACCCCGCAAAGATTCATATTTATTCCTTCTTTAACCACAGCCGTTCAATTGGGGTGTATAAGTTAACAGGACAATGCCAAAATGTTCACTTGCATTGTTATGGATAACCCCGGGCCAAATGATTTTTGCTATAGATAACGTGTGGCAAAATAATTCCCCCCCCCCCTGTTGTGGCCCACCAGCGGTCAGCGGAGGTGGCAGCAGATTCGGACAGTGGGGAGGTTGGGGAGGACCATGGGCCAGTCCTGGAGTCGGGGGAAGGCTCTGAGGAGGGCTCTGTGTCGGAGGCAGAGAGAGGGCCAGGGCCGTCCGACAGTTATCAGCTGCCTTCGGAATCAGACATCAGTGGGGCAGAAGAACAGCTGGAGCCTGTTCCCGATGTGCACATACGCAGAGTTGCCAGGAGACAGGAACTGCTAAGGAACAAGGGTTGATGCAGGAGTAAAGGCACAGGTGGACAATGAATGGCCCCTCCAAGAGGAAATAAAAGAGGAACGACAGGGGAGTGGAGTTTGCAGGAGACAATCAGTTCACTTAATTTGTTTGTGACTCTCTGAGACTCCTGGCCAAGTTCTGCAGAGATCGGCCTGGCAGCTCTCCAAGCCAGAGAAGGTCTGTGACTGTAAATCCTCCCTTGAAAGACTTTGCTGGATGTGAAGGAGCAGAATTTACAGCGAACTAATAAAAGGGGTTTTTGTTGGGACCAGGAGTTTGCTTTGGTCAAAACACCCCAAAGGCTAGCTCAGCTCAATGAAATATTCCAGGGTCCAAATTTGGCAACTTTTAAGACTTCAGACGCTGGTTTGGGAATTCTGGGAGTTGAAGTCCACAAGTCTTAAACGTTGCCAAGTTTAGGTGGGGTTATTAAATAAACTAAACTAAACCAAATACAGGAATCTTTGTGATGCTGGTTATTTTAATAAGCACAAACCTTGGTTATATCTTCTGTGAAGGTTTCCCGATCTGTCTGCCGCTAGGACATTTTATTCGATTTTTATCAACATCCATCCAAATGGGGACAATTTCTTCTTCAAAATGTTCTATCCTTCCAGATTCTGCAACAGCTTTGTTCCCTAAGGCCACCCGTCTGGTAAACTCCCAAGATTCGTTTCTCTCGCCGAACTAGACTGTGTTGTTTCTCTGGGTTGTATAATATATGTGAGTATAGGCATAATTTTTCAATTTATTTTATTTATTCTGTCGTGTTTCTGCAGTGCATGTTGGAGGTAGTGACCTTTTGAGAGCTGTATACAATGAAATTTCATTCTAATGAATGAATTCTAATGCTGATTAGCGTGCATTCAAAGTGACAATGAAGTTATTCATTCTCTATCTATCTATCCATCCGTATTTATCTCTATCTATCTAGCATTTACTATCTCTCTCTACCCATTTGTATCTATCTTTCATTTTCTATCTATCTATCTATCTATCTATCTATCTATCTATCTATCTATCTATCTATCTATCTATTATCTATCTATCTATCTATCCATCCATCCATCCATCCATCCATCCATCCATCCATCCATCCATCCATATCTATCTATCTACCAATATACATCCATCCCTCTCTCTCTCTCTCTCTTCGGAAGGTCGCAAAAGGGGATCAGCTGACCCTGCAACCATCATAAATATGATCTGGTTGCCAAGAGTCCAAATTTTGACCAGGTGACCGTGGGGATGCTGCAATGGTAGTATGTGTGAAAAACGGTCACAGGTCATTTTTTTTTAACTCCTCACCCACTCACTGAATGAAGGGTTGTACATCTAGCACTACCTGTATCCAGTAAGACAGGTAGGGAATGCAAACTATTTTTTGCCCTAAGTGTGATTTTAACAATAACCAGGTGACATCAAAAGAACCACCTACCTAGAGCAATCCATGTCAAAAGCAACCAAAGGCCCTACCCACCCCCCAAAAATGGTCTCATGATGTTCCCTACTTGGGTCATGAGACGCCTGCAATAAATCAATCACAGAGCACTGAGGACCCCATAGTCCTCCTCCTCCTCCTCCCTTCTAGCACTGATGCTGTTACCTAGTTGGGTAGTGAGACGCCTGCAATAATACCACCAAGCTGAGAAGGCACCCAGGATGCCAGAGGTCAACTCTATTAGTCCAGCAGCTCCTATAATGCTCAGCCAGCCACGCCTGACACTTCAATGGGCCCACATGGACTTCCGAAATCTAACTGGCTATTCTATTTCCTATCCTATCCCTTATTCTATTCTATTTCCTCTTCTCTTCAATATTCTCTTCTATATTCTAATTCAATTCTATCTTCTATCCTATCCTATTTAATTTCTATTCTATTGTATTTTTCATTATTCTGTTCTATACTCTATTCTTTTCTATTCTTTCCCATTCTGTTCTTTCCTATTCTATCCTATTCCATTCCTATATATTCTATCCTTATGTTCTATTCTTTTCTATTCTATTTTCTCTTCTATATTCTAACTATTCTATTCATTAAATAGATCAGTGTTTCTCAACCTTGATGACTTTATGATGGGCGGACCTCAACTCCCAGAATCCCCTAGCCCAAGAGGAATTCTGGGAATCGAAGTTCTCCCCCCCCCACACCTTAAAAGGTTGAGAAACACTGAACACCGATTGTCTGGAAGTTGAGTCATGGTTGAGTCCTTTTCGGTTTGACACGCTTCGCTGCTTATTCGAGTAGCCATTCTCCCTTCCTCTTCTTATCCCAAAGTTTCCCAGCCTTGAGCAATGGCACGTAGACTTGAAATTCCAAGTGTATGGTGCTTCAGCCATAAAACAGATTATTTTCTGAGTTGCAAAAGGCATTCTCAGACTGCCTCGTTAACCCTGAGAACCAGGGGGGGAAAGAAAGATAAGGCCCTGTCTTATCAGGCAAAACAACATTCCTGGACCGAGAAAGCCATTGTTTTCTCTTCAGTTATTCAACGGGTGCAATCCCTCCTGAGGCTGGCACCTGCTTTCCTTTCGCTCTGTTTAACCTGGGAAGGAATTCTGCAGAAGCTCAGAAGGGGCTGGGATTCAAAATTTAAAGTTAAGATGACTTAAACAGAATATCAGAGTTGGAAGGGACCTCGGAGGTGTTCTAGACCAACCCTCTGCTCAAGCTGGAGACCCTAAACTATTTCAGACAAATGGTTGTCCAGTCTCTTCTTGAAAACCTCCAGTGTTAGATAGAGCACCCACAACCTCTGGAGGCAAGGAGTCCCACTGGTTAATTGTCCTCCCTGTTAGTTCCAGGTTGCTTATCTCCTTGATTAGTCTCCACCTGGTGCTTTAGAGAATAGGTGGACACCCTCTTTTTGGGAGCAGCCCCTCAAATATTGGACCACGGAAGGTTTGAAGGCTTCCTGAGTTAAATATACTGTACTCAGGTCTCTATTTTTGTCTGCTTGGGTTGTAATGAAGTGGACACGAACGGAGCCTCAGAAAATGCAAGGGAAGAAAAACTAGACGATCCCAAATATAGATTCCACCAAACCATGCCTTAGAATCAAGTAACCACCGTGTAATTTAAGGGAGAGCAAAACTGAGAGAGGGAGGGATTGGCCCAAAGTCACCCAGTCGGCTTTCATGCCTAAGGTGGGACTAGAACTCACCATCTCCTGTTTTCTAGCCTGGTGCCTTAACTGCCAAACCAAACTGGCTCCCTCTCTTCACCCAGAGCCACAATGAGACAAGCGGCATATACATTGAATAAAATCCATGTGTACCTGCCTAAAATTGCTCTTCACGCTGAGCTAGAAGATTTATTGGGGTGTAGAAAGGAAGCTTCTGAAGAAATGGGGCTCCCAAGAGGAGCCTGTTGATGCTTCGCACACAGAAGCCCCTGTGGCATGGCCAATGCCCACAACAATGTCAGCTGGACAATGCCAAGCTGGCCAGGGGTCTTTGCATGATGGGGGCCAGGAAACAGGGATGCTTTTCCTTCAGAGAAGGTGCCAAGGGCCACACCTGGCAGGAGAGAGGGAGGGGGGCTTTGGCCACCCAGAGTGGGTCACTCAAGAGTGGGCTAGCAAGCGGGGGGGGGGGGGGGGAGACTGGTTTGATCTCAGCTGGCTATGTTCACCCTGATTCCTAGGAGGAAGGGAGCTGGAAGACCCCCAACTTCTCCCAGCTGAAGGCTGCAGAGAACAAAATTCCCATACACTCCCCAAGCTGCAAAAATCCTCAAGCCCCCCCCCCCAATCGACACTGGAAAGGACCCCAACCTCCCTAGACTGCAAAGACCCTCAGATCCTCCCCCAGACTCCAAAGAAAGACCCTCAATGCCCCTCCAGGCTACCAAGGGCAAGAGCCCCCCCCCCACAATCTCCCCAACTGCAAATACTCTCGACCCCCTCAAGGCTACAAAGGGCAACACTCCCCCCAGGATGCAAAGACCCTCCCTCCTCACCCACCCCTGAGCCTGCAGAGGAGAAGACCTCTGATGGCCCCTGTTGCAAAGACCCTCCACCCCACCCCAAGGCTGCAGAAGGAAAGACCCCCGACCCCTCCAGGTGGTGAAGCCTCCCCCGGAAGCTCCCAGACTCCAAAGAAAGACCCTCAATGACCTCCCCAGACACAAAGAGCAAGACCCCCGACTCCCCCCTCTGCAAAGACCCTCGACACCCCTCTCCGGAAGTCTGCAAAGGGCAAGAGCCCTGATTCTATTTAGGCTGCAAAGACCCTCGACTCCAAAGAAAGACCCTCGATGCCCCCCCAGGCTACAAAGGGCAAGCCCACCCCCCATCATCCCAATTGCAAAGGCCCTCGGCCCCCTCCCCAAAAACTACAAAGGGCAAGACCCCCGATCTCCTCCCCAGCCTTGAAAGACCCCCACCCCCCACCAGGAGCTTCTCTGGGGACCCTCTCCCCTCCCCTCCCGGTGACTACAATTCCCATCATCCCCCAAGGGCAGGAGGAGGGAGGGAGGAATGGGGGGAGCCCTTCTGGCAGGGGATGATGGGCCCCGTAGTCCCGAGAGGAGGCGATCCCCCCTCCCATCCAAGCGACTACAACTCCCACCACCCCCAACCCCCACCCCCAGGCAAAGGCAGGGAAGGAGGAGCGGGGGGAAATCCCTTCTGGCCGGGGACGATGGGTCCTGTAGTCCTACCTTCTTGACGGTGCGCGGGGCCTCCGTGACGGTCCCGTCGGGGCTGACCAGCGCCTCGCCCAGCGGCCCTCCCGCCCCGTCACCCCCGTGGCCGGCCGGCCGGAGCGGCGGCTCGCAGCGCTTCATGGCCGAGGCCTGGGGGGCTTTGACCGCAGCCGAGCCGAGGGGCGCCGGCGCCGCTTTCTCGCCCGCCAAGGCCGGGCCGGGCGAGCAGGGCCCGGGGGCGGAGACGGCGGGGGCCTTGTCCAGAGGCCCGGCCAGCTCCTTCAGCTCCACGGCCGGCGGGGCCGCCACCCGCACCGACATCATCCCCGCAGCCGCGCTCGGCTCGCCCGCCCGTCCGCCCGCCCGGCTCCCTCAGGCTGGACACGCCCGCCGGACACGCCCACCCCGCGCGCGGGGCACGCCGGGAAACGAGTCCCGCGCCCGCCTGGGCAGAGCAGCGCCCACGCCTTCCGAGACTGCCGCTCCCGGCGGGCTTTGCGCGGGGGAGGAGGCGGCCCGCGCGGAGGATCTTGGGAGGCGCAGTTCGGAGCTGACGGCAGGTAGAGGCGCTTCCGGAGCGGCGGGACTGCAATTCCCAGGAAGCGTCGCGGCGTGGCTGGAACTCCATTGGGCGCTTGGGGGTGGACGGGGGGGGGGAGTTTGGAAGGCTCTAGTGGGCGCTGGAGTTGGAGGAGGAGGACTGCATGACCCATCGACCCAGGACCCCAGGACCCATCATCCTTTCCCTTGCTAGCCTGCAAGGCTGATGGCCATCAACATCATCATATCTTCTTTCTTTCCGTTCTTCCTCTCCTCTTTTTCTTTCCTTCCTCAACTTACAACCTCTTCACCTTCCTTCCTTTTCTTCTCCTGTAATTCTTCCTTCTCCTCTTCCTCATTTGCCTTCATTCCACCTCCTTCCTTCTTTCTCCCTTCTCTTCTTTGTCTCCTCCTCCTCCTTTTTTTTTCTTTCTTCCTCTTCCTCCTCCTCCCCCTTATCCTCCTCCACTTCTGGTCCTCGCCTTACAACCCCTTACCTTTCTTCCTTCCCTCCTCTTCTCCTGTAATTCTTCCCCTTCTTCTTCATTTGCCTTCAGTCTAATTCCTTCTTTCTCCCTTCTCTTCTTCGTCCTCCTGTTTTTTCTTTTTTCCTCCTCCTCCCCCTTATCCTCCTCCACTTCTGGTCCTCGCCTTACAACCCCTTACCTTCCTTCCTTCCCTCCTCTTCTGCTGTAATTCTTCTTCCTCCTTCCTGTTTCTTCTCATTTGCATTCCTTCTTTCCTTCCTTTTTTCCTTGTCTTCATCTTTTTTCTTTCGTCCTCTTCCTTCCCCCCTTGTCCTCCACTTGTAGTCCTTCACTTACAACCTCTTCCCCTTCTTTCCCTCCTTTTCTTCTCCTGTAATTTTTCTTCCTCCTTCCTGTTCCTTCTCATTTGCCTTCATTCCTTCTTCCTTTTTCTCTTCTCTTCATCTTTTTCTTTCCTTCTCCTCCTCCTCCCCCATCCTCCACTTGTAGTTCTCGACTTACAATTTCTTCCCCTTCCTTCCTTCTTTCCTTCCTTCCCTCTTCTCCTCCTCTTCCTGTTCCTTCTCCTCATTTGCCTTCATTCCTTCTCCTTCCTCCTTTTTTCCCCTTCTCTTCTTGTTCCTCCCTCTCCTTCATCAAAAACCAGCCCAACAAAAGCTATTACAATCCTTGATTGTATAAACAGAAGCATCAAATCAAAATCACTGAGTGTATTAATGCCGCTTTATAAAGCCTTAATAAGGCCACAACTGGAATGCTGCATCCAGTTTTGGTCACCACATTACAAAAAAGAGGTTGAGACTTTGGAAAAAGTGCAGAGAAGAGCAATTAGGATGATTAAAGGACTGGAGATTAAAACTTGAACAGTTGCAGGATTTGGGTTTGGCCAGATAGATAAGATGATGGATAGATATGATGGATGGATGGATGGATGGATAGTTGGATAGATGATGGATAGTTGGATAGACAGACAGACAGAAACAGAACCAAGGGCGTGAAAAACATTAGCAAGGAATCTGGGAGACTTCGGATAGATGTGTCTCTTTCTTTTTCAAGATATAAAACAATTTGAAAACCTAACGCGCCTCGCATTTTCTCAGCCCTCTCTCTATGGTCAATGAAATTATGTATTTATGTATTTATTTCCTCAACCATTCTAATCCATGCTGATGCTGAACGGCTTATAAAACCTCCTCTTGTAAGAGGATTAAAAATAATACACAAGCACTAGGAGAAAAAAGGAATGAAAAGAAAGAACAAATTACAGTTTTAGCAGAAAGAGGGAGATAAGATGTGACTTCTCTTTCTTCAACTGTGATTAAGGGAGCAAAGCAGAAAGGCTTTACCCCAAAGTCAAATTAATTGTTTCCAGAAGTTTTTTTAAAAACTTGTCCTTTTGCTCAACCTCTGTTTTTTTTCAGTTAAGGCTTAGCAGGAAGGTTACAAGACACAATCACTGCATGTAATTTGTCACTCCCCGGGAGTGTTGAAAATGCACTCTGCACATGTTCTGAGCCAAGGACAATTCCCACGATGCTTTCTAGGATCCTGTATATGAATAGGTGCTGGTGCCATGGAATTTAATCATTAAATCAGTTGAGGGAAAGTGCCCACTTTTCCAACAGGACACAGGGTGCTAAGAACACCAAAAAATGATCACAAAACTTGTGATGGTTTCAGGCAAGTAAAATTGACCTCTGGATTAAAACCTGTTTCTCAAGTTTGACAATTTGAAGAGGTATGGACTTCAACTCCCAGAATTCCTGTGTGTGTGTGTGTGTGTGTGTGTGTGTGTGTGTGTGTGTGTAAAATGCTCCCTCCCATATTTGGGCATACCAGGTACTTTGACATAACACTTAATCATTTCCTTGGCTCAGCTGATAAGGGAGGAGAGCTTGTGGCTTAGAGGCTAATACAACTGCCTAACATGTAAAAACAGCCCAGGTTCGATTCCCAGTGAGGGTATGGCTAGCTGATGAGAGCTAAATAGCTTGAAATAGATCTATATTAGTCTCCCTTCATTTATTTATCAGCACAAATGCAACACAAAAATGGTTTCCTGCCTGGAAGGCACCTAGGGTGGAGCTGAAAGGCAAAAGGGAAGCAGTATATTTGGGCATACCAGGTGCTTTGACATCACACACACACACACACACACACACACACACGTATATAAAAACAAATAAGTGATCATGTATAAACAAATATGCAATAATATCAATCATCTTTGCAACATGTTATCTTCCATTATGGTATCAATCCCAGCGTCTGAATTCTGATCACATGATCATGCAAAGGTCATAACTCTGAAAAATGGTCGTCATAAATTTAATGCAGTTGTCACTTTGAACTGTCACTAAACGAAACATCATAAGTTGAAGACTACCTGTATAAATCTCTCTGTTTTTAAGAGAGTTTTGGCTGGGCAAGCGAAAGGCACAATTCAAACCCTGCTCTGCATTGCCACCTCCTGGCACAAATTTAGTTAATATTATTTTCTCCCTCCTTTTAACATCTTGCAGTCTTTTATTTCTGTGGCTGCTCGCTGCCCATTTAATTCAGTTAAAAGATTTCGGAGTTGGGTCCAATTAAGATTTTGGGTTAAATCAGTTTTCACTCTCCTGAGTTTAGGTAAGGGGGGAAAAACGTTCACACCGAGACTTAACCAGCTGAATTCCAAATTAGTGAAATTCATATTTTATTTTTTAAACAAAAACCAACTGAATTAACCCAAACTTCAAAAGAGACACAAAAACGGTGAATCCTGACCAATGGTTGTGTTGGGGACCCATTTTAGTTTGCAAAAACAAAACATATAAACATGATTGATAGTCCTCAACATACAATAATTTATTTAGTGACCGCTTGAAGTTACAAAAAAAAAGTGACTCAAAACTGGTCCTCACACTTACGACCGTCTCTCCATCCCTACGGTCACACCATTCTGGTTGAACTTATTTGCGACATCAATACATGTCCAGTTGGCAAGCACCCCAATTTTGGATCATCTGATGACGTGGATGCTACAACCGTCATTAAGTGTAAAAAAATGGTCCTAAGTCGCTTTTTTCAGTGCTGCTGTAACTTTGGTCACTAAATGAACTGTTCTAACTCGAGGAATACCTGTGTATAAAAGTAGAAAAATCATCCAGAGAGAGAAACTAACCAACTGGCTCTCCAGATGAGTTTAGTGTGTGTTGTGATCCTCCGGCGGCCTGCGGAGCTGGCAGCAGATTCGGACAGTGAGGAGGTTGGGGAGGGACATGGGCCAGTCCTGGAGTCTGGGGAAGGCTCTGATGAGGGCTCTGTGTCGGAGGCAGAGAGGGGGCAAGGGCCATCTGGGAGTTATGTGCTGCCTCTGGAGTCTGACATCAGAGAGGCAGAAGAGCAGTGTGAGCCTGTTCCCAGTGCGCACATGCGCAGAGCTGCCAGAAGGCAAGAACAATTAAGACAAAAAGGGCAACTCGGGAGTAAGGCTTGGAGATGATTGGCCCCTCACATAAGACATAAAAGAGGAGCAAACAAACGTGAGTCTTTGCAGGAAGCAATTTTGTTCGTTGTGGTCGGTTTAAACTCTGAAGCTCCGTTTTGACTCTCTGCTCCACTTGGCCTTGCAAAACTAATAGGCAACGAGGACTCTGGCAGCGTTTCAAGGGAGATAAAGATGGGTGCTTATCAGTGGTGGGTTCCGGATTCTCACATGACGTCCCGGTGTCACCCACATGGACACGAGCAGCACGTGCACACACGCATATTGTGCACATGCGTTGTAGCTGCAAATGCTTCCACAAGCCTCCGCAACGCTCCAGCTGCTCGGCGGAGTGTCGCGGAGGCGCTGTATGTGCCATGCGCATGTACAGAAGCGCCACGAGCTTTAAAACACAGTAAGGAGCTCAGGAGGGTGGGTGGGCCCTCTGGAGCACCGTGCCGGTGCTCCGGGCAGGCTCCAGTATGCCCATACCGGGGCGTACCGCCTGCAACCCACCACTGGTGCTTATCAGCCTTCCCCTGAAAGACTGTGGCAGACTTCTGTCAGACTCTTCACAAACCGTTTGTGAATCATTACGGGCTGTGAAGGACCATAATTCACAGCCGCTGAAATAAAAAGAGGGTTTTGGAGACTAAGTGTGTGCTTTTTATCGTCTCAGGAAGCCTCGGTCAGAACAGTGGGATTTAAATCTATTTATAGCTATTTGTCTGAAACGGTATAGGGTTTCCTGCCTAGGCAGGGGGTTGGACCTCCAAGGTCCCTTCCAACTCTACTATTGTATTGTATTGTATTGTATTGTATTGTATTGTATTGTATTGTATTGTATTGTATTAAATCCAGCCAGGAGATTGTGTCAAGATTCCCAAAGTTATCCACATTGCAAACCCTAAGAAATTTCTTATTAGAGATGATAAAATGTTTAGATTTTGCCACCATGAAAAATAAGACAAAAACTGTGCGTTATACATAGGTATATTAAAGAACAGTAACAAACTTGGAAATATTTTAACATGTTGCTACCGCCTCCTTCCATTCAACCCACCTCTATGCTTACTCCATGTTGTAATTCCTATCGCTATCTGGTCCTACCAGGGAGAGGATGAAAGTTAAGACTACAAGTCCCATCAAGCTGCACGGGGAGGTAGAGGCGCAGCATGGGGTGTGGGTTCTCCAGAGGTTTAAGGCTTTCAGATGGAGGTCAAGGGGACCTCAGAAAATGGTTCTTCTACCTAGCTGTAGGGTTGACCTCATGAAGACTTGAGAAGTTATGTAGAAGATTCCAACTGTCCTACAGAATTCTACGAGGAGCTTTGAACCAGAGATGGGGATACATTAAGGTTGGATCTCAAGGTCCATCAGGAAGAGATGGTGGACCCAAGACTGAGTTTGAAGATCAAAGGTATGGCGGGCTACCAGGGAGTATCCAGATGGTGGACATGGCGTCCCTCAACCTTGGCCACTTTGAAGATAGGTGGACTTCCAACTCTTCCATTCAACACAGCCTCTATGCTTACTCCATATTCTAATTCCTATCTCCATCTGGTCCCACCACGGAGAGGTTGAAGGTGAACATTACAAGTTCCGTCGTTGGCTGGGGAATTCTGGGAGTTGAAGTCCACCCATCTTAAAGGGGCCGGGGTTGGGGAATACGGATCTAACATCTGGATTAGTCCCTGGTGGTCCATCACATTCATGATCTTCGAACTCGGTTCTGAAGCATCCTCAGCCCTGGTTCCCTTGAGAAGACACCAAATCAACTTCTCCGTGCAGAACGTCCTTCATCTCATCCGGGTCTTCTCCAAGAAATCTGCTTTTTTTAAAATAAACCTTTCACCCCCTATTTTCTGCTCAGAATTGCGACAGGTACAATAGATACCCAAAGCGATAGGAGATATTATGTACCTAGAGCCCCTTAACATATTTCAGTACAATATACAGGGTAGTCCTCAAATTGCGACCGTAATTGTGTCTGGAATTAGTCATTCGTTGTGTTGCTTGCTAGGCAGTTCATCATGTGACTGCCCTGAGTTTATGACAGTTTTTGTTTGGCAATGGTTGGGAGGGAGGGAGGGAGGGATCAGAAGAAGCCTGGCTGTTTTCTTGCAGACATTTCATGACCCAACTAGGAAACATCATCAGGAATAAAGGAGGTGAGGGAGAGAAGGAAGGGAAGAGAGAGAAAGGAAGGGAGAAAGATGGATGGAAGGAAGAAAGGAAGGAGAAAGAAAGGGAGGGAAGGAAGGGAAGGAGGGAGATGGAAGGAAGGAGAAAGAAAGGAAGGAAGGAAAGGAGGGGAGGGAGGGAAAGAAGGAAGGAAGGAGGGGACAGAGATGAAAGGAAGGAAGGAGGGGAGGGAGAAGGAAGAAAGGAAGGAAGGAAAGAAGGGAGGGAGATGGAAGGAAGGAGTGGAGGGAGGGAGAGTTTGGGGGGTGTCCTTGGTGCTCTCTGAGCTTGGTTGTTTTCTTGCAGACGTTTCATGACCCAACTAGGTAGCATCATCAGTGCGGGGATGGGGGGAACCTTCTGCAGATAGTGATGCAGAGTCTTCCTCATTCCGGACATTAGAAAGTTCCTTGAGGTTCTCCTCATACCAAAACGAGAAGGACAATCCCACCCTGGGTCTTCTTGAAGAGGTCCACAAGATGGAGAGTGGGGAGGGGAAGGAAGGATGGTCTTCAGAGGATGCCCAAGGACAGCCCCTCCCAATGACCTCTCTCGATCTCCTTCAAGGTGGTGGGGCAGCACCCCAAAGATGGTCATGAAGAGGCAGCCCCTTCCCCCTCTTTCCACCAACCCCCCTATGGCTGATCAACCACCAAGCCAAGCCATCGGAAGCCCCCCGTTAGAAGTCGGAGTCCAAGTCCACCAACTCGGCGTCCATCAGGTTTGTCCGGGAATGGATGGGGGGCAACCCACCCCACCTGCCCAGAGGTGGCTGCGCCCCATAGACGTCACCACCCAGGAACAAAGCAGCCGAGCTCCTGGGGGGAGCAGGGAAGGCGGCCCCCCGAAAACGCGACGGCTGCGGTCTGGAGAACAGCCACGCTCCACGTTCCGGTCCCGTTTCCTCGGGACCCCCGAGATCGGGGCAAAAGGGGTGGTTGATGAGATCCGGGGGCTTGTCACGTCGGCAGCTGCCGGGGGCCCAGTCCCGGGACAGTCCAGCCAGGGGGGTCTCCAGCTGCTGGGGGGCTCGGGGTCTCCATTCGGGGTCTGCTCGAGACAAAAGGACATCATCCAGAGCCTGGTTTTGCTGTGGGTCGGCGACAAAACACTTGGTTTGTGGGAGCCGGGGCAGGCGTGGGACGGAGCTGGGCCCTCCTGGGGTGAAGTAATTTGGGACGCAGGTCTCGGCTGCCGTCCCAGAGGGGCAAACGCCCTTCTTCTTCCTGTGCTTCTTTTTCTTCCGTGATGGTTTCTTCGCCCGCCGAGAGGAGAATTCGCCCTCCATCAGCCAGTGACTGGCCCTCTCCTCGGGGGGCACTGGAAAAAGAGGGGCAAATGAGATACAGGAAGGTGGAAAAAAGAACTGAAAATAAAATGCAGATAGAGGATTTCACTGGGATTTACAGTCGCAAAGGAAAAGTAGATAAAGGGGGAGATTTACCAAAAAAGAAACTGCAAAACAGCCAGTAATGGAGGAGAATAGAGAAAACAGAGTATTGCAAAGGGCCCCTCCTCTTCTGCATTTAACTGGGCAAGGGGAGACCTTCGTGCATCTCCCCTATTTAAATGCGGAGGGGACGGAGAAGGGGGCCTTGAGTCCCCATTCCACCCACTCACCCCAATCCTCTGGGCCCCTACCCAAAAGGAGGCCCCCTCTGGGCAGGGTGGGGAAGGGAGGGGATTGCCTCTTGCAAAAGGACCCCAGGCCTCCTCCTACTTGACCGGGGGAGGGGAGACTATTTTACCTCCCCTGGTCAAATAGGAGGACGGGGAGGAGGCCTGGGGTCCTTTTGCAAGAGGCACTACCGGCAGAGTTAATTTTCATTCCACCCTGGTATAAAAGAAATCAAATTTAGTTTTTGTCCAAGCATTGCCTATTTGCAGAGACAAAATCTCCCTCCTTCCTTCCCTCTCTCTCTTTCTCTAATACACACACACACGCACACACACCCTGGAGGGGTGACCTTTCCAGGTGACCCCTTCCCTGAAGAAAGCAGAGCAATGTCCCTCTCCATCCCTAAACTTTCCAAGCCAGGAGTATGCATTACAGGTGGACTACCTGTATTTCCAGTGTTTGGCCAGCAGCCGGCAGCAGTGAGTCAAGATAGAATGGACACCAATGGATGGAATGCCACATTGCCCAAAAAGGTCAGCTTCCGGTGGCATTCGAGCTCTTTTGACAGCCCAGCCTGACCTCCTGACCTCCCAACCTCTAAGAGAAACGTTACCTGGCGTGGCTACAGGTGTGACAGACACATCCTGAGAGAGGATGGCGCCTCTCCTGGCCACCATCTTGGTCACATGTTGCGCCCAAGCCGAGGACATGTCTCCCGAAGGCTCGCTGAGATCGAATGCCAAACCGGCTGGAAACGGAAAGAAATATATTTTAATTATCAATTATCAAAACGGAGACGCACCTTTTCATCACTGTTCATCTACTACGGGTAGTCAATCTTCAACGTACAACCACAACTGAGCCCCAACGGAGGACCAGTACTGTCAGGTCCTTGATGCCTTCTAAGCGTGCTGATTTTCTTGCCCACATTTCATGACCCCACTAGGGAACATTATCAGTGCTAGAAGGAAGTGCACTTTGATTCCTGTTTATATAATGCCACTCCCTTCTAGCTCTGATGATGTTCCGTGGTCAGATCATGAAACGTCTGAAAAAAAAACCCAAGCTCTGAGTGTCAGGCCTGCAGCCCTCTTTTCTTTTGGATCTTTTGCCTGCCACACTTTCTATTCTTCTACTAGGCATTTTCTATTGTGGGAAAATGGGAGGGGGGATTGTACGGAGTTAGATGCGATGTAGCCATAACAACATTCTTTCTAGAAAGCCAAGGTCATCTTTTGTTCTCCACACCTCTGAGCCTGACCGGAACTGGATGGGTGGAAGCTGCCAGCATGGCAGTGGGAGATTGGATCGTGGGATGGACTTGTGGGTGTGTGGGGTAAGATCTTGAACTTTCAACTGGGTGGGGAAAACCAGGAAGCTTTCCAATTTGGGTTTTCCCAGATGTGCCAACATGGCTCTTTTAATAAATTGGAACTTTGAGCAATCCTTTGCCTCGGACTCTTGATTTAATTTTTGATGCTATTTGGAACCCTGACACTGAAAGCATCAAGGCGCCCATGGACCAAGCGTCCTCCTTTTTCCTCCTTCTCCGGGACATACCGACAGGCCCCTCGTGCGAGACGGTGCGTAGGCTGAAGGAGAGCTCCTGCTCGGGGTTATGCTGTAGCTCCTTCCTCCTGGAGAAGGCTTTGGCAATCATCTTGCTTTTCTTGATCCTCTTGGGCTCGTTGTTGCTCCGGCCGGTCAACCTGGAGGAGAAGAGGACATCAGAGGCCTCCGGACCATGCCCCACCACTGACCCACAACCTCTGGGCAGACAGTTAGGGCCAGGCTGTTTGGGATGGGTGCAGACAGGAAGATCCTGTCTTGTAGATGTGTTATTTCAAGCATCCCATCATCCTTCTGGTTGTCTATCAGGAATCTCCATCGTCCCGGTCCTGGTGGTCCCAAAGGTGCTTTTTAAAAAGAGGCAACTGGACTTTCTGTTTTGTCTTTTGAAAACGTTTTGCTTCTCCTCCATAGAAGCTTCTTCAGCTCTGACTGGATGGTGGGGGAATGGAAAGATTGATACTCCTTGCAGACAGCTGGTCCTTTGCATCCTTTTAGAGGGTCGTTGAGGCCACTTGGAGGTTTCTCTGTGTCCTCAAGGTCACCTGATTAGTGCAAATGGGTATGGAGGAAAAGGACTGTGCCGTTCCCAGAAGGCTCCACACTCATTTCCATCACTCAGGTGTACCTGAGGACACAGATAAATCTCCAAGTGGCCTCAATGACTCCGTAAAAGGATGCAAATGACCAGCTGTCTGCAAGGAATATAAATCATTTCACTCCCCAGCAGACGATTCACGTCTCTTCCAAGAAGCTTCCTCAGTTCTGACTTAATGGTGGGGAATGGAAGGATTAAAATTCCTTGCAGGCAGCTGGTCATTTGCATCCTTTTGGAGAGTCCTTGAGGCCACTTGGAGGTTTGTCTCTGCCTTCAGGTCTACCTGAGTGGTGCAAATGTGTGTGGAGGCTTCTTAGAATTGCACAATCTTTTGTTCCACACTCATTTACAACAGTCAGGTGTGCCTGAGGACACAGAGAAACCTCCAAGTGGCCTCAACGACCCTCTAAGAGGATGCAAAGGACCAGCAGTCTGCAAGGAGAATTAATCCTTCCATTCCCCCACCATCCAGTCAGAGCTGAAGAAGCTTCTTGATTGAGAAGCGAAACGTCTTCAAAGAAAAACCAGAAAGTCCAGTTGCCTCCTGAAAAAAGCACCTTTGGGGCATCCTTCTGGTTTCCCAACCTGGCCTGTGGGGTTATTTCCCCACTCTTTTATGACCCACTTAAGACCAAACTGAAGAGTTTTGCAATGACTCCAGAACATACCAACTTACAAATGGTGATACTGGCAAGAGCCCCATAAATTGCAAAAACATCCTGTACAGGAAGTCCTCGACTTACAACAGTCAATTTAGTGACCGTTCAAAGTTACAGCGGCATTAAAAAGTGACTTATGAACGTTGAAGCATCCCCACGGCCACGGGGTCAAAATTCAAAGGCTTGGCAGCCTGAGTCTCATATTTACGACGGCTGCACTGTCCATGGGGTCATGGGATCACTTTTGGTGACCTTTTGACGATGGGGAAGCCAGAGTCACTCAACAACCGTGTCACTAAGTGAACAGGTTGCAGTGATTCACTTAACTAGTGAGGCAAGAAAGGCCCTAAAAGGAGGAGAAGAAAGGAGAAAGAGAAGAAAGGAAGTAGAGAAAGGAGAGAAGGGGAAGAGAAAGAAAAAGCAAGGAGGAAAGGAAAGGAAAATAGAAAAAAGGGAAGGGAAGAAAAGGAAGGTAGAAAAAGGAAAGAGAAGGAAAGGAAAGGAAGATAGAAAAAGGAATATAGAAAAAGGGAAGGGAAGAAAAGGAAGACAGAAAAAGGAAAGGGAAGGAAGATAGAAAAAAGAAAGAGAAGGAAAGAAAGGAAGATAGAAAAAGGAAAGGAAGATAGAAAAAGGAAAGGGAAGGAAGATAGAAAAAGGGAAGGGAAGGAAGATAGAAAAAGGGAAGGGAAGGTTCAAACATAGTCCCAAAAGTTGGGGGGGAGGAGGAGGAGGAGAAAGAGAAGGAGGAAGCTGAGAAGGAGGAAGAGAAGAAAGAAGAGAAGGAAGAGATGGGAGAGAAGGAAGAAAAGGAGAACGAGAAGGAAGGGGAGAAAGAATGAACCGGAAAGAAGGAAGGAGAGAACAGGATGGAAAAAAAGAAGCAAGAAAAAAGAGAAGAGGTGATAATCGTAGAGGAGGGGAGAAAAGAAAGGAGGAAGAGACGGAGAGAGCGAAATAATGAGGAGAGGAAGAATGCTTGCTGTACTAACCACCAAGTTTAGTGACTTGGTTGGTCACTAAACAAATGGCTGTAAGTGAAGGGCCTACCTGTAGGGGTGGGGCCCTTGGGAGGGACACCTCCTGCCTCTTCCCACCATGGACGTAGAGAGCTCCTTAATTCAACACCTCCCCCCCCAACCCCTCTGGGACTCCAACCAGCTCCCTTCTCCGTAGGGCGCCCTATCCCTCTAGCATCCCTCTTACCTGCCCCAGGTGCGCTTCCAGATGAGCAGCGTAGCCTTGGTCCACACCCAGGTGCTCATGGAGATGCCGGTGCCGAACATGGCAAAGAGGTTGATCTTCTCCACCAGGAGGCTGGGACGGTTCTTGATCTCACACTCTGGGATCGGCTTGTTGGTCTGGGTGGCGATGGTCACGTTGGCCTCACACCTGCAGCAGGTGAGACCAGGGTGGATTTTGTTCTGACCCAGGCTTCCTGAGAGCCTGAAGCCAACTCCTGGTCCCGACAAAAACGCCTTGTATTAATTTAATTGTGAATTCTGCTCCTTCACCTCCAGCAAAGTCTTTCAAGGGAGGATTTATGGTCACAGACCTTATCTGGCTTGGAGAGCTGCCAGGCCGATCTCTGCAGAACTTGGCCAGGAGTCTCAGAGAGTCACAAACCAATTAAGAGAACTGATTGTCTCCTGCAAACTCCACTCCCCTTTCGCTCCTCTTTTATTCCCTCTGGGAGGGGCCTTTCATTGTCCCCCTGTGGCCTTACTCCCAAGTGGACCCCTGTTCTTTAGCCGTTCCCTTAGTCTGGCAACTCTGCACATGTGCACACTGGGAAGAGGCTCCAGCTGTTCTTCTGCCTCACTCATGTCTGACTCCGAAGGCAGCTGATAACTTGCATGCGGCCTTGGTCCCACCTCTGCCTCCAACACAGAGCCCTCATCAGAGCCTTCCCCAGACTCCAGGACTGGCCCAGGTTCCTCCCCAACCTCCTCACTGTCCGAATCTGCTACCAGCTCTTTCTGGCCACTGGCGGGCCACAACAGATTTGATTGAAGTCAAGTCGATTGAAATCACAATTTAGATCACAATTTAAATCATAATATTTAAAGAGCAACGGTCATCTTTGTCCCACAGTGGCTCCTCCTCTGAGCGGCTGTTGACCCACTGACCGTCCCGTTCACTTTAACGGGACGGCTGGGGGTGCGGCAGTGACACCACAAGGTGAGGGGCGCGGCGGGCAGCAGGTGAGTGGATGGCCGCTAACAGGCGCTGCCCTGATAGATCTGGAATGACAGGTGCTCTTCAATATTATATTTATAAGCTGCTTAGAAGGTCCCTCTTTCATTTTCACTGCTTGCCCTTCCTCCTCACAGACAATCACCTGGCATGCAGTGTACATAGAAAAAGAAAATTACCGTATTAGACGCACTTGTGTCCCCCTCCCCAAGTGGGTGGAAAGGTCTGTGCATCTAATAGAGCAGTGAGGAGGAGAAGGGAAGTGCGCTCGCTCGTCTGGGCCACAGCCGGAAGAGGAGCCGGTCAGGGCGCAGGAACGCGCCCAAAAATGAACTTCCAGTTTCCGGCGCACTCATGCGTGCCAGCCAGATAGTCTTCCAGGTTTCTGGCGCACATGTGCGTGCAATGATCAGCTGGCCGGCGCACACGCACACCCTGGAGAACGGAGGATGAGCTCTTCCAGTTTCCAGCACGGCCGCACGCACAAAGGCTAGTTGATCATCATGCCCGCATGCGTGCCAGAAACCCAGAAGATGGACGGGCGACGCTGCACCTGCCATGCAGCCTGGTTCACACATGCCATAGGTTCGCCATCACGGTTTTAGAGCGAATGTTGCCGAAGTCCCTTTCCCCCCCTTCAGCCTCTGCGTTAAGCCAGAGATTCTCGGAGCGAGGAATGCTGACGGCCCTCGACTTACAGCACGTACTCCCGGAAGCTGCGCTCCCACTCCGCCTGGTTGAAGAAGTCGTAGAAGTGGCAGCCGAAGGTGATGAAGACGAAGAGGAAGGCCAGGAAGCCGAAGGTCCCTGCGAAGGAAAGGCGACAGTCACAAGGCAGGGGTCTCCAAACTGGGCCACTTGAAGACGGGTGGACTTCAACTCCCACAGTTCCACAGGTCTTAAAATGCCCTCGGTTGGAGACCCCTGGTACAAAGAGACCACTGGCCCTGGGGAGGTCCTGAGAAGGGGCTGCATTCGTAAGAGAGGCTGAACTCCCTGCCTGCTTTAGCTCGTCAGCCATGGCACAATTGGGAGAACAGTAAAGAAGGGAGTGATTTGATTTATATTGCACCATTGTTATTGTTTATAAACAACTCAAGGTGGTGAATATTCATTATATTGCTTCCTGGTTCTTTGATTGCCCTTTGATTGCCCAACATGGCTGGAGAGGGAAAGAGGATGAGAGAGGGAGGGAGGGAGAGGGAGAGAGGGAGAGAGAGAGGAAGGGAGGGAGAGAGGGAGAGAGAGAGAGAGGGAGGGAGAGGGAGGGAGGGAGAGGGAGGCAAGGGGGAAAGAGAGGGAGGGAGGGAGAGAGGGAGAGAGAGGGTGGGAAGGAGGGAGGGAGAGAGAGTCTGCCAGTTGTCATGTCTGCTGTCATGCCTAAGACGGGACTAGAACTCCCAGTCTCCTGGTGATTGGCCCAAAGTCTGCCAGCTAACTTTACAATAACACAATAATACAATAGCAGAGTTGGAAGGGACCTTGGAGGTCTTCTAGTCCAACCCCTTGCCTAGGCAGGGAACCTTATACCGTTTCAGACAAATGGCTATCCAACATCTTCTTAAAGACTTCCAGTGTTGGGGCATTCACAACTTCTGGAGGCAGGTTCTGTTCCACTGATTTAATTGTTCTCACTGTCAGGAAATTTATCCTCAGTTCTAAGTTGCTTCTCTCCTTGATTAGTTTCCACCCATTGCTTCTTGTTCTACCCTCAGGTGCCTTGGAGAATAGTTTGATTCCCTCTTCTTTGTGGCAACCCCTGAGATATTGGAAGACTGCTATCATGTCTCCCCTGGTCCTTCTTTCTCTTAAACATACCCAGTTCTTGCAACCGTTCTTCATATGTTTTATCCTCCAGTCCCCTAATCCTCTTTGTTGCTCTTCTCTGCACTCTTTCCAGAGTCTCCACATCTTTTCTACATCGTGGTGACCAGAACTGAATGCAGATATTCCAAGTGTGGCCTTCCCAAGGCCTTATAAAGTGGTATTAAGGCTTCACGTGGTCTTGATTCTCTCCCTCTGTTGATGCAGCCTAGAACTGTGTTGGCTTTTTTGGCAGCTGCTGCACACGGCTGGCTCCTATTTAAATTGTTGCCCACTAGGACTCCAAGATCCCTTTCACAGTTACTACTGTTGAGCAAGGTATCACCTATACTGTACCTGTGCATTCCATTTTTGTTGCCTAAATGTAGAACCATACTCTTTTCACCATTGAATTTCATTTTATTAGATAGTGCCCAATGTTCAAGTTTGTCAAGATCCTTCTGTATCTTAAGCCTATCTTCTGGAGTGTTGGCTATTCCTGCCAGCTTGGTGTCATCTGCAAATTTGATGAGTTCCCCATTTATTCCCTCATCCAAATCATTGATGAAGATGTTGAAGAGGACTGGGCCTAAAACAGAGCCTTGGGGTACTCCTTTCATATTTAAGAGGGGACTAGAACTCACCGTCTCCCTGATTTTAGCCTAGTGCCTGAACCACTGAACCAAACTGCCTCCATGAAGTAAATGAATTCCTTAAGTAAAGGCCTTGATTCACACACCTATTGACCCAATGAGCTCAATCCTTCGGAGAAAGCATCCTATGGAAACTCAGGGTTTGGGGCAAGCAATGTGCTAAATGGTGGCTTGTTTTAATAATGGCTTGCTAACCTAGCTACAGGGGCGGAATCAACCATGAAGAAACAAGCCACGTTTCTCACCATCACAACCAGACACTCGGGAGACTTGGTCGCAACAAGCCGCATCATGAGTTGACCCCCTCATTTCAACCCCTTAGCTACAAATGTTTTCCTTTATGGTTGCCTCTACTTACCAAGGCGTAACATGGTCTCGTTGATCTTGCTGGCCGCCTTCTCGCTCAGGAGGCCCGGATGGTTGCTTTTGATGGAGAAGAGAGTCATCACTCCTGGGGGGGGGGGGGGAAGAGGGCATTTATTAGGGCCTTTATAGGGGAAGGAGTGGCAGAACCGGGGGCGGCATCAAAAGAGGAATCAGTCTAGCATCCCTACATAGCCACAAGCAAACTAAGTCCAACGTCCCTTAAATGCCGTGGGCCCTTATCTAACTCATAGCACAGGGGGGTCCAAACTTGGGAACTTTAAGACTTGTGGACTTCAACTCACACAATTCCCCAGCCAATTCTGGGAGTTGAAGTCCACAAGTCTTAAAGTTCCCAAGTTTGGACACCCCTGTCATAGCAGCTGTCAGCTGTTGGTTGAGAAGATTCCTGCGCACGGGCTTTTAGCAACAAAGCGGTGCAATTGGGACCTTCATGTACGGATCTGGTCTTTCCTGCCCGACAGTCTTGCAACTGTGCATTTTAGAAATCTTTTTTAAAAATACATTGACAGGCATTTCTAAAATTCCGTTTTCACCGTATCCTGACGGGGTGTCCTGAGTATAGATTAATGACAGGGGGGAAACAACACCATGAATTTCAACAACCGCAGCATCAGTCTGCAGTGTAAAAAAAATTGAGAAAAGCAAAGGGGTATTTGTGAATACCGTATTTTTCGGAGTATAAGACGCACCTTTCCCCCCCCCCCCAAAGGGGGTGAAAGTTTGGGTGCGTCTTATACACTGAATGTAGCCCTGCCCACCCACCGGCCCCCACCCTTTGGCCTCTGCCTCCCAACAATTTACCTCCTTGCAGAAAACGAGGAAAATGGGGCTTGCAGAGGCTGCAATAGGCTATACTAGCAATCCCTGCAGCCTGAAACAGCTGATGATCGGGAGGCCCGCTTAAACTGAAAGTGAAACTTTCTGTTTGCTGCAAGGAGGCAAATTGTTGGGAGGCAGAGGCAGATTTTTTTTTCTTGTGCTAATCAGGCTGTTGGCTGTTTGCTGCAAGGAGGTAAGTCAATAACTATAAATGCCTATAGAATGTTCATATTATTAGACTTTTTTAAAGACTGCTTTATTATTATTCTAGACAGTTTAACAAAATGAAGAAGCTTTTTAAAACAAATGCTTGATCTGAAGAGGCCCCGTGCTATTGTATCTTCTTTTAAATAGCAGAGAATAATGTATACTTCCAGAAAGCACATCAATTTTAACAGCATCTGTACAAGTATAGTCTGAAATGTAACACCACAGTGTATATCGTCTGTACTGTTTGCTGTTTGTTGCAAGGAGGCAGATTGCTGGGAGGCAGAGGCAGGTTTTTTCCCCTCGTTCTCCTCCCCAAAAGCTAGGTGCCTCTTATACTTCGGAGCACCTTATACTCAGAAAAATACAGTACTTCCTGAATGTCCTGTTAATCCATTCATCCATCCATCTCTTGAGCGAAGAAAAGGCAAGGCAAGGAGTCCAGAGGGGAGAGAAACACTCACCTCTGATCAGAAAATAGCCCCCAATAATTAAAACCAGGCCGATGGGGGCCAGGACGAACCCCGCGCGATAGTGGTAGTTCTTGTAGCCTACGAAACAGATGCCGCTCACCGAATCTCCATCCACCTGGAAGGGTTAGAAAAGAAGAGGAACAACAATCAAATCAACTTCTCGTCTCTTGTCCACTAACCACCCTAAGCACAGGGAGTCCTCGATGTACAATGGCAACGGAGCCCCCAAATGTCCGTTGTTAAGGGAAACGTTGATTGAGTGAGTTTTGCCACAATTTTACGACTTTTCTCACCACGGTTGTTAAGTGAATCGCTTTGGGGGTTAATGAGTTAACCCGGTTGTTAAATGAAATCGGGGCTTCCGCAGTGACTTTGCTTGCCAGGAGGTTGCAAAAGGGGATCATGTGACCTTGGGACATTGCGACCGTCATAAGTACGAGTCAGTTCCCAAGCGTCTGAATTCTGATCTCGTGACCATGGGGACAGTGCAACGGTCGTCAGTGTGAAAAAGGGTCGTAAGTCACTTTTTCCCCAGTGCCGCTGTAACTTCAAACAGTCACTAAATGAATTGTTGTAAATTGAGGACTACTTGTATCATCATTATCCTCTTTGAACGACCTCATAATCCCTTGCAGGGTGGAGTCTGGCAACTGAATGGAGCTAGCAGAGTGTTTTAATGGCTGGATGCCCTTCCTTGTCGCCAATTCAGAATTTTGTTCAGCAGATATATTCTCATTATGTTCAGAGAGAGAAATATCTGCCTCTACCTAGGATTGAACTCACAGCCTCCTCTAGGCCAGGGGTCGGCAACCTTAGAAACTCAAAAAGCCATTTGGACCTGTTTCCCCCAGAAAAGAAAACACCGGGCACCACAAAACCTGGGTGGGCGTGGCCAACTCGACATCACTCACGCTCCCCCCCCTTAACCACGCCTACCCAAGTTTTGTGGCTCCCGGAATTTTCTTTTAAACAGGCATGCCTCTGTAGCCGTGGAGGCAGCGAGAGGAATGTGGAGAGACGCGCGACTTTCTCTCTGCCCCAAGACACACGCTGGGCCAGCCACTATTCTCACCGCCTCCATGGCTGCTTGCGGCTCTTGCAGCACCTCGCGCAGCACAGAAACTTAGCACACTTCACAATGGGGGAAGACGACGTCCCCTCCTCTTCCTCCTCCTGGAGCCCATTACGACACAGAGCATCGGCTGCAACCAGCCCAGCCAGTGTCTCGTGGCGGAGAAAAGCTGCGCATCTCTCCCAGTGGCCGAGGTGCACACAGCACCAACAAGGGCCAGAAAAAGAGGCAAGTAGAAGGGCGCTTCACTCCCACTCTGGAATACGGAGCTAGTCTACATCTGCCACCATCGCCCTTCTCTTCTCAGGGCAGGCGAGGAGTGAGTGGGAGAGGAGGGCGAGGGGCGAGGCCAGCCAGTGGTGAGATCATCCAACAGGGAGCCGCAGGAGAAGGACGAAAGAATCGCACATTGCCAACCCCTGCTCTAGACCACCGCACCACTCGAGGGGAACTGAGAGCCAACCATGGCTCCCGTGGGAAGAATTCTAGAATCAAGGTGCCGCCACCGAGAAGACCCCGCTCTCCCCCCAAAGCTCCCCTGAGCTCCTCCAGCCCCGTTACCTGTGCCACCGCCAAGATGGCCACTGTGAGGACAAAGGGGATGGACCATGTCACCAGGTGGAAGTAGGACGTCTTGCCCGCCAGAGGCTGGTAGGTGGTGCCCAGCGCCTTAAAGGAGGTGTGCCAGGCGTACGTCAGCATGACGAACCAAATCACCCCGGACATGAGGGAATAGTAGACAATCACGAAGATGATCACGCAGGAAAGGGTCTCGTTGGAGCTGTGGACAGAGAGAGAGAGAGAGAGAGATGGGAGAAGGGAGAGAGAGACAGAGACAGAGAGAAAGAGGGAAGAGAAGGAAGAGAGACAGAGAGTTAGAGAGAGAGAGGAGAAGAAAGAGACACAGAGAGAGACAGAATTAACAAGAGAGAGACAGGGAGAGAGAGGAGAAGGAAGAGAGACAGAGGGAGACAGAGAGTTAGAGAGAGAGAGACAAAGTGAGAGAGAAGGAAGGATAGAGACAGAGAGAGAGGAGAAGGAAGGGAGAGACAGAGATAGAGAAGGGAGAAAGGCAGAGAGAGAGAGATGGGAGAAGGGAGAGAGAGACAAAGAGAGAGAGAAGGAAGAAGGATAGAGACAGAGTTAGAGAGAGAAGAGAAGGGAGAGACAGAGAGAGAAGGGAGAGAGGCAGAGAGAGAGAGAGAGAGATGGGAGAAGGGAGAGAGAGACAGAGACAGAGAGAAAGAGGGAAGAGAAGGAAGAGAGACAGAGTTAGAGAGAGAGAAAGGAGAAGGAAGAGACAGAGAGATAGACAGAGTTAACAAGAGAGACAGGGAGAGAGAAGAGAAGGAAGAGAGACAGAGGGAGACAGAGAGTTAGAGAGAGAGAGACAAAGAGAGAGAGAAGGAAGGATAGAGACAGAGTTAGAGAGAGAGAAAGGAGAAGGAAGAGACAGAGAGATAGACAGAGTTAACAAGAGAGACAGGGAGAGAGAAGAGAAGGAAGAAAGACAGAGAGAGGGAAGGAAGAAACAGAGAGATAGACAGAGAGTTAGCGAGAGAGGGGGCGGAGAGAGAAGAGAAGGAAGAGAGACAGAGAGTTAGAGAGAAGGAAGAAACAGAGAGATAGACAGAGTTAACAAGAGAGAGACAGGGAGAGAGAAGGAAGAGAGACAGAGAGTTAGCGAGAGAGAGAGAGACAAAGAGAGAGAGAGAGACGGAAGAGGGATAGAGACAGCGTTAGAGAGAGAAGAGAAGGAAGGGAGAGACAGAGATAGAGAAGGGAGAGAGGCAGAGAGAGAGAGAGAGAGAGAAGAGAAGGAAGAAACACAGAGAGAAACAGAGATAGAGAAAGAAGAGAGACAGAAAGAGACAGTTAGGGAGATAGACAGACAGACAGGGAGAGAAAGAGAAGGGAGAGAGACAGAGAGGAAGTCAATGAACTATAGCTTTTCTGCAAGGAGTGCCAACCTGCTCTTGATCCCTTCAAAAGTTCCCCAGATGCCTTCAGAAGTGAGTGAAACACTCTTCTGTCTCTTCCCAAGAACCATTCTTGGTATTCTAAGTCAGGATTACTCAACCTTGGCCACTTTAAGATGCCTGGACTTCAACTCCCAGAATTCAATACTCCAGCCAGTCCACAAAGAAGGGGGAGGAGTAAACATCTGTAGTCCAATTGTGGCTGGACACCAGTTCCCATAAACCTGGGCCAAGCGAATGGGGTGACTGAGAATTGGAATGTTTTGGGGTCTCAAAGGTGCTTTTTCAAAAAAGCATCTGGACTTGAAGACCTTTCGCTTCTCATCCGAGAAGCTTCCTCAGTTCTCAATGAACGACTACAAGGAATCGAAATCCTTCCATTCTCCACCATTCAGCCAGAACTGAAGAAGCTTCTTGGATGCGAAGCAAAACCTCTTCAAAGAAAAACAAGCCCAGATGTCTTTTGAAAAAGCACCTTGAGGACAAACCATGACTGATTATCTCCAAAGAGGCCAGTATATCGGGGGAGAGGATTTCTGTAGTGTTTCGTGGGTCCAGCTCAGTGGCAAGGAGTTCCCCGGGCAAGCCCCACCACCCCTGAACCTACGTGGGCTCTCCCAAGCGCATGGTGCCGTCCGCCCGGCAGACAATCTCGCCGCGGGCGCCGTCCATGAACTGGGCCAGCCAGCCGATGCTGCCCATGAAGAAGCAGGCGTTGACGTAGAAGAGGATGACGGCGGGGTAACGGTTCGAATTCTTCCAGTCAGCTAAGAAGGTGGCCTGGTTGGGAAAAGCACACAGAGTCAGGTGAGACAGGTTTTCGGCCATCCTGCGCCTTCCAGGTGTGCCAGCGTGCCAGAATTCTGGGCGTTGTAAACTCAGCACACCCGGAGGACGCAGAATACAAGCGAATACTTTGAAAGGCAAAGTAGAATTACTGGGAAGAGGGGGGGAACCCAGTTTGTTCCAGTGGTTAAGGCACCAGGCTAGAAACCAGGAGGCGTTGAGTTCTAGTTCTGCCTTAAGCATGAAAGCCGGCTGGGTGACTTTGGGCCAATCACCACATAACCTCATCAGTGTTAGTAGGGAGGAGGAGGAGGAGGAGAAGGACTGTGGGGTCCCTGATGCTCTCTGGGCTTAGTGGTTTTCTCGCAGACGTCTCATGACCCAACTAGGTAACACCATCAGTGCCCCAAGATAGTGGGATTGGCACTTAACTTATATACAAGTGGTTTGCCCCATCAATGTTCGTGGAAATCACAACGTTCCCACCAACCCTGGGGCAATCCACTGATACATAAACATCCCTTCTAGCACGGATGAGGTTACCTAGTTGGGTCATGAGACGTCTGCGAGAAAACCATTAAGCCAGAGAGCACCAGGGCCCCCCAGTCCTTCTCCTCCTCCTCTTCTCTTTCCTTCTCCTCCATCGCATCTTCTTCCTACCTCTTCCATCATCACAAACCCCCTCCCTTCTAGCACTGATGATGTTCCCTAGTTGGGTCATGAGACGTCTGCAAGAAAACTACCAAGCTCAGAGAGCACCAAGGACCCCCCCCCCCGCCCCCAGTTTAACCCTCAGCTACAAATATTCTCTGCTATTGGAACACAGCCATCACGGGTGCTTTTTACTCAAGACACAACAGGTCGTACACACCCAACCAACACACCCAACGGTGCTGTGTTAAAATAAGGAAGGGTGAGAATCCATACCAGCCGACTGTTTGACCCGGGCTTCCTTCAAAAGCAAGAAGCGGAGTCTTGGACCCGGCAAAACCCCATTTACGCGACTGAATTCCTTTCATTCACAGTCCGCAAGGCTTAGCAAACAGTCTTTCCGAGGAATGTTTATCAACACGAACCTTATCTCGTTTGGAGAGCTGCCAGATAACTAGTTTCCAAAGGCAAAACATGGCAGAGTTTCTTATAGTCACAAACAGAACTTTCCCCTCTTGAAACGACCGAAGGAACGAATTGTTTCCTGCAAAAGCCCCCTCCCCATTCGCTCCTCCTTTGAGTCCTATGGGAGGGGCCAATCACCTCCACGGTGTGGCTTTACTCCCAAGTCGACCCTGCTTTCTTAGTTGTTCTCGTCTTCTGGCAGCTCTGTTCCTCTGCCTCACTGCTGTCTAGCTCCCTCTCTGCCTCCGACGCAGAGCCCTCGTCTGAGCTTCCCTCAGCCCCCAGGACTGGCCCATGTTCCTCCCCAACCTCCTCACTGTCCACTGCCCAGCAGGCCACAAGACAGATGGTGGTCGTCTCACGAATGTGACCCAACCTAGAATCTTGGTCAAGATTCTAGGTGGGTTCACATTCGTGGGACTACTTAACTATGGGTTTATAAGCCGGGGGCCCCTGATCAAATCCCACCCTCCCTCTCATCCACGCCAGGCGTGGCTCTCCCCATGCTCACCAGCGTGAAAAAGGTGCAAAAAATGGTGACCGAACTGAAGGCGGCGATGTAGATGTGCATCTCGCGATGTTCCTTCTGGGTGAACAGGGGGTTCTGGCATTGGATCCCACAACCTTCCACATCCTCGTACCAACTCTTGGGGTTGTCGGTCTGCACCAGGGGGGCTTCGCATCGCCCCGAGCTGTTGAATTTAATATTTTGGACCTCGTTCTGGAGGGAGAAACGAGGACAGAGTTTACTTAGTTATTAGCTATGCTAAATTGGTTGTGTGAAAAATCATTTGTAAGTCACAACGGTGCTATTTTTCAGGAGGCAGCTGGGCTTTCTGGTTTTTTTCTTTGAAGACGTTTTGCTTCTCATCCAAGAAGCTTCCTCAGCTCTGGATGGTGGGGAGCAGAAGGATTTATACTCCTTGCAGATAGCTGGTCATTTGCATCCTTTTACGGAGTTGTTGAGGCCACTTGGAGGTTTGTGTGTGTCCTCAGGGCCACCTGAGGGGTGCAAATGGTTGTGGAGCCTTCTTGGAACAGTAGTCCTTTTCTTCCAAACCCATTTGCACCACTCAGGTGGCCCTGAGGACACACACAGACCTCCAAGTGGCCTCAACAGCTCTCTAAAAAGAATGCAAATAACCACCTGTCTGCAAGGAGTATAAATTTCAGTGCTGTTGTAACTTCGAATGGTCACTAAATGAACACCTATACTTTTATTCATGTATTGCAGGGGTGCCAAACTCAAGGCCCACAAGCCAGATCCGGCCTCTTGGGGCACTTAAATCTGGCCCGGGGGATCACCCTGTAAACAGCAAACCAGCTCACAGTGCCTCTGCTAGCAAAAACGTATGTGGCCTCCCCCCGAGCTCTGTTTTCAGCTGCGACGGCTTCCTGCAGCATTCTGCCAGCAAAAACGGAGCTCAGGAGGACGGTACGTGGCCCTTCCGAGCTCCGTTTTCGGCTGCGACGGCTTCCTGCAATGCTCTGCGATTGAATACGGACCTTTAGTGAGTTATGTATGTAGCCCCCCTGAGCTCCGTTTTCCCGGGCAGAGCGCTGCAGGAGGCCGTCCCAGCCACAAACGGAGCCTGGGAGGGGTACCCAAGACACAAGTGATGTCAAGTTGGTCATGCCCATCCCGATCACGCCCCCCCAGCCCCCCGAGGTCAAACACTATCCTGATGCGGCCCTCAATGAAATTGAGTTTGACAACCCTGATGTACTGTATGCCGTGTATTAAATAAATAAAGTGCCCACCGACTCTGTCCTAACAGGCACAGATGGACCCTTACCGGGCAGCCTTCAGGGAACCGATCCGTGGTGCATTTGAGGAAGTCGGGCCAGCCTCTCTCTCGTTCCACGATGGTGCAGGGCCCCCGCGTGGCTTGGCACAAAGTTTGGCTGGGCAGTTCTACTTGGCCATCTTGGCACTTTGGCATGTAAACAGCACACAAGAGGGGCTGGATCACATCCCAGCAGCGCGGCGCATTCCGCAAACCTGAGCAAAGCGGCAAGAAAAAACATCAAGTACCAAAAACTTCCCTTGAGGACTAGGAACTTGAAAGATTTTTCAATACTAATTTTCTAAAGAAACAACACCGGGCATGGAGTAGGATTAAAGGTTAAGACCCTGGATAGCTGATGTTGTGGTTACTTTTAAGCGAGAGGTACAAACCCACAAAACAGCATCCATACAATACAATACAAAGCCCTTTGCCTAGTTCAAATGGGTGTGTGTGTGTTAGTGTTTGACTCAGTGGGACTGGATGTTGTGTGAAGTTAGGAAATGTGGCTTGTTTAAGAGTCCGAAGTCTTGCACGAACCTAGAACCCAGTGGTGAAATTCAATTTTTTTTACTATGGGTTCTGTAGGCGTGGCTTGGTGGGTGTGGCAGGGGAAGGATACTGCAAAATCCCCATTCCGTCCCCACTCCTTCCTTCTCTCCCTCTCTCTCTCTCTTTCTGTCTCCCTATATCTATCTATCTAGCTCCCTATCTAGCTCCCTATCTATCTATCTCTTTCTCTCTCTCTCTCTATCTAATCTCTCTCTCTCTCTCTAATCTCTCTCTAGCCATTGCATCTATCTATCTCCCTATCATCTATCTATCCATCCATCTACCTATCTACCTACCCCCCTCTCTCTCTATCTTTATAATCTATCTATCTAATCTATCTATCTATCATCTATCTATCTATCTATCTATCTATCTATCTATCTATCTATCATCTATCAATCTATCTATCATCTATCTATCTATCATCTATCTATCTATCTATCATCTATCTATCTATCTATCTATTTATCATCTATCTATCTATCTATCATCATCTATCTATCTATCTATCTATCTATCATCTATCTATCTATCTATCTATCATCTATCTATCTATCTATCTATCTATCTATCTATCATCTATCTATCATCTATCTATCTATCTATCTATCATCTATCTATCTATCATCTATCTATCTATCTATCTATCTATCTATCTATCTATCTATCTATCTATCTATCTATCTATCTATCTATCTATCTATCTATCTATCTATCTATCTATCTATCTATCTATCTATCTATCTATCTATCTAGTCTGTGTGTCTGTCTCTATCTATCTCTATCTGTCTCTCTGTCTCCCTGCCCCCCCACCCCCGCTTTCAGGATCGCGCACTGCTTCCCCGCGCAACCTTACCGGACCAGAGCACCAGCTTGTCGTGCGCCTCCGCTTGCGTGCTCGAGTCCCCGGCCAGCAGCGTGGAGGTGGCGGCGTAGGGCAGCGGCGATCCTAAGCAGTTGCTCTCCCGGAGGGCCTCGCATGGCGCGGCGCGCTTACACCGATCCTCCTCCGACGAGCTGCCGTTCAGCGAAGCCGCCGCACCGAGGAGCCCCAGCCAGCAGCAGGCCAGGGCGCAGCGCACCCGCCCGCCGCCGGCCATGGGGACCCACCGCGGGCCGGTCGCCAACGCGCGCCTAGCACCCCCCGGGCTGCGCCAGCGCGCCCGGTCCCGGGACTTGGGGGGCTGCTGGGCGACGAGGTGGCAGCAGGGGAGCGCAGGCCATGCTCCCGCCCCGTTCCCCGCGGGGAAAGGCTTTCCCCCGCCCGAAGAGGGGCTCTTTGTGCGAAGGAAAAGAAAGTTTGGCAAAGTTTAACAAACTGTTGCAAACTTTGGCAAACTTTTGTAAACTTTGGGGTGTGGGGGGGGGGAAGTTTGGGCAAGTTTGGCCGCGCCTCCCGGCTTTGTTAGGCTCGGAGCCGAAGAATGCGGCGGGATGGAGGGGAGGGAGGCAACCGCAAAGCCCCAGCCCGCCCGGCCTCGCCTCCGCCCGCCCGCCGCCCCGTCCCGCACCAAGCGCTCCAACGGACCCCCCAAACGGAGACCCGCGCCCACACAAAGGTCGCCCCGGGCCGCGGAGCCCCTCCTCGGCGAGCGGGCGAAGCGCGACCCTCCGAAGGCGGCCTTCCCAAATGTGTCTCTCCCCCCCCCTCCCCTCCCCTCGGTTGGTCGAGGATTGTGGGAGCTGAGAAAGGAAGCGGAGGGCGCCCGGTTGCAGAAGGAGGCGCTGGGCAAAGCGCTTTCTCCCCCTTCGCTCCGCCCGCCGAGATTTAAAATAGGCTGGGAGGATGAACACGTTGGTAACAGACTCAGACAAGCGGATTCTTCTAAACCCGGTGTAACGACGAGCGGGACTTGTCTTCAGTTAAAGTGCAATGCCCGGATTAATCATAGGCTGTGCATGGACCATCATTGTTGGTTTAACGCAATTCTACTGTCCTCTGACTCGAAAATATTCAATTTGAGTTAATCCTGGGTTAACATCACTGGATTAATGTCACTTCATCACTGGAAACTGGGTCTCCTGATTGAGCAGGGGCTGGACTAGATGACCTCCAAGATCCGCCAACTCTATTTCTATTCTATTCTAAATCCTATTCTATTTTCTCCTTTCTCTTCTCTTTTCTATATTCTCTTCTTTTCTCTTCTATTTTCTTTTCTACTTTCACTTCTATTTTCTCTTCTATTTTCTCTCCTATTTTCTCCTTTCTCTTCTTTCTCTTCTATTTTCTCCTTTCTCTTTTCTCTTCTATTTTCTATTTTCCCTTCCCTTCCATTCTATCTATTCCCATATTGTGTGACTGAGCAGAGTGTCAGAATTCAGGGTCATTGACCGAAATTAAAATCACAACTCATCCTGGACCTTTAAACAAAACAATTTCCTCAAAGAAATGTCTGTTAAACAGAGGAACTCACTGCCACAGGATGGCATTCAGGAAGACCTCAACCCTACGACCATCATCATCCAACCGCAATGTCCATTGTTAACAGAGCGGTGCCTGATTTTATGGCCTCATTTGCCACGGCGTGTTAGGCAAAATCATTGCCCTTAAGTGAATCGTGCGGTCGTTAAAACAAATCCCTCATTGAGCTTGCTTGTCGGAAGCCGGCTGGGGAGTTTGCAAGTGGAGATTATGTGAGCCCGGGACACTGCAGTTCTGCATCACGCTGGTTGCCAACTCTCAATTTTAATCAAGTGACTGTGGGAATGCGCCGATGGTCGTAAGTGTGAGGACCAGTGATTAGTCCCTTTTTTTCAGTGCCTTTGTAACTTTGAATTGTTGCTAAATGAATGGTTATAACTAAAGGACTGCCTGTATTAAAAATAGCATGGTTATGGTAGCCATCTTGACTTTTTTGACCACCCCCCTGTCTGGAAGCCTTCAGTGTTTCACTTTTATACTGATTATATAGTTACTGACTTTTTTTTTATTGAGACTATTGCAACAATTTCAATATTACAGGTAGTCCTTGACTTATGACGGCAACAGAGCCCAAAATTTCCTATTGCTAAGCGAGAGTGGTTAAGCAAACAACCCTTCTTGCTACCGTTGTTAAATGAGTCACTCTACCCCCCACTTGCCAGCCTAAAGCTTCCTGCCCCCTCCTCTTCTTCCTCCCTCCCTTTTCAAAGGAGTCTGCAATGATCCATCAGTGCCCAAAATTTGCCAGGCTCCAAAAAACAAACAAACAAACAAACACCCAAACAGATGTTTAACAGATGTTGCCCTGCTGGCCGCCATCTTGACTTTTTTGACCCACCTTGGCCAAGTGAGAGCTGTGAATTTCAGGTGATTCCCCCAGGCTCCAGTCTTTCCCGGACCCCTGACTTCAAGAGATGCTAGAAATTGGGGTGGGGGGGTGGGGAAAGACCCCTCTGCATCCTTTGATGCAGGCCAAGGAAATGGTGGAGACCCCAAATCAGGGGTGGGGGGCGTTGAAGGGGACCCCCTTGGCTGGCCGCTGCCCTTGGACAACCCAGCAAATCTTTCCAGGGGTTGAGGGGGAGCCCATCCCCCCTCCCCCTCCCACCTACCCCAGGAGGAGCCCACCCCTCCGCTGTCCAGCTTGGTGTCCTCTCCCTGCCTGGCCAGCCTGTGACGTGGCACAGCTGGCCGGCCTCAGAACAGATGAGGGGGAGAGTCTGCCTCTCTCTCTCCAGAGCCCCTGCTTGCTGGGAAAGGGGGGGGCTCGCCTGGGTGGTCCCCCCCCCCCCCGCCCACTTCTCCCAGGAGGCTCCAGAGCCACTCCCTCTGCACGTCAGCAGGGAGGGGCCGGCTGCTGGAGGGGGCGGAGAGGAGGGGCCGGCCACTAGGGGGGTTCAAACAGGGAGGGGCTGGTTGTTGGGGGGGGGGGCAAGGAGGGGCTGGCTGCTAGGGGAGTGTCACCAGAAAGGGGCTGATGGCTGGGGTCTCAGCAGGCTGGGTTGTGGAGAAGCAGCAGGGGGGGAGCTGGTTCCTTTGGGGGGGGGGAATCAACAGGGAAGGATTGGTTCCTGGGGAGCTCATCAGAGAAGGGCTGTTTTCTGGGGGGGCTCAGCAGGGAGAGGCTGTTTTCGGGTGGGTGAATGGGGGGGCCTGGTTCCTGAGGGGGGGTCAGCAGAGAGGGAGGGTCTGTTTCCTGGGGGGGTCAGCAAGGAAGGCTGGCAGGGGAAGGGGGGTTTCTACAGAGAGTGGCTGGCCAGGGGGAGGGGGTTTCAGCTGGGAGGGGTTTGTTCCTGGGGGGCTCAGCCGGGAGGGGCGGCTGCTTGCTGGAGGGGGTCAGCAGGGAGGGGCTGGTTCCTGGGGTCTCAGGAGGCAGGGGCTGCCTGGGGAAGGGGGTTTCAGCAAGGATTCTCTCCGAGGATCCAGACAGACAGAGCCCACGGACAGGATCACCAGCGACAAAACAGAAGGGGAGTCTCAAACCCAGACCAACCATTTCCTCAGTTGCAATTTTCATCCCTGGTCTGTACAGAAGACGGTTTAAGTCTGGGCTGTGAAGAAGATTCCCCCCCCCCTGCCCAAAATGGAAAGATGGCATCAACCGCTCCCCTCCCTTGGTCCTCTAGAGCAGGGGTCTCCAACCATGGCAACTTGAAGCCTGGCGGACTTCAAGTTTTGCTGCCTGGGGAATTCTGGGAGTTGAAGTCCACTCATTGCCACACTCCACGACAGATACTGTAGTCGTCGGTTTACAATCATTCGGTTTAGTGACGGTTTGAAATTACAACAGCACCACCAAAAGGGACTTGCAACCGCTTTTCACACTTTATGGCAGTTGCAGCATCCCCACAGTCACGGAATCAAAATCCAGATGTTTGGCAACTGACCCATACTTAGGACGGCCGCAATGTCCCAGGGTCCTGTGATTCCCTTTTGCGACCTTCTGACGAGCCAAGATTCACTTAACAATCATGTTCCTAACTCAGGGGTGTCCAAACTTGGGAACTTTAAGACTTGTGGACTTCAACTCCTAGAATTCCCCAGCCAGCCATGCTGGCTGGGGAATTCTGGGAGTTGAAGTCCACAAGTCTTAAAGTTCTCAAGTTTGGACAACCCTGTCCTAACTTAACCACTGCAGTGATCCACTTAACGACATTGGCAAGAAAGGTTGTAAAATGGGGCAAAATTCATTTAATGAATATCTTGTTTAGCAACATAAATTTTGAGCCCAGCTGTGGTCGTAAGTCAAGAACGACCAGAATATGCACCATCAAGTTGGTGTGAACTCTTAGCGACCACGTAGATGTTCTCCAGGACAATCGGTCCCCAATCTGATTCTGGGCCTCCAACAGTTCACCCCTTTTTAGCTGAGTCCATCTCCCTGGTCTACCTCCTCTCTTTCTTTCCATCTGTCCCTATTGTGGCCCTCCAGCAGTCAGCGGAGGTGGCAGCAGATTCGGACAGTGAGGAGGGCTGGGGAGGAACCTGGGCCAGTCCTGGAGTCTGGCGAAGGCTCGGATGAGGGCTCTGTGTCGGAGGCAGAGAGGGGGCCAGAGCCGTATGCCAGTTATCAGCTGCCTTCGGAGTCAGACATGAGTGAGGCAGAAGAACAGCTGGAGCCTGTTCCCAGTGGGCACATGCGCCAGACGAAGGGAACAGTTAAAGAACAGGGGTGGACTTGGGAGTAAGGCCACAGGGGGACGATGAAGGGCCCCTCCCAGAAGAAATAAAAGAGGAGCAAAAGGGGAGTGGAGTTTGCAGGAGACCATTAGTTCACTTCATTGGTTCGTGATTCTCCAAGACTCCTGGCCAAGTTGTGCAGAGATCGGCCTGTCCATTCTCCAAGCCAGATAAGGTCTGTGACTGTAAATCCTCCCTTGAAAGACTTTGCTGGATGTGAAGGAGCAGAATTCACAGACAATTAATAAAAGGGTTTTTTATCGGGACCAGGAGTTGGCTTCAGGCTCTCGGGAAGCCTCGGTCAGAATAGTCCCAACTTCAGAACATTCTCCAGAAGTTGGACCTTCACACAAAGTGTCTGCCATAGAATGATCTGAGCCTGGTCATTGATGACTTGAGTGAGAAATCTACCCAGGTGTCTTCAATGATCCATCTGGGTCTATTTTTTTCTTGGTTGCTCTTCTGCAGTGGTGGGATTCAGCTGGTTCACACCTATTTGGGAGAAGCGGTTGGTAACTTTCTAAGCAATTCGGAGAACCGGTTGTTGGAAGAAATCTCATTTTGTTTTTCCCCACTTCACAGGGCTAATCCTGTAAGGAAGGCAGGAAGGAAACCTTCTGGCGTTGTCTCTAGCCTTTAATCTTTATTGCCCTGCTTACAGAAACTGCCTCTCCGGTTAAACCTGATTACATTGTAACAACTAAGGGGAAGCGCCCATCGACCTGAGTGACATTGACTTGGCCACGCCCACATGATCACATGACCACTGAGCCCCACCTACCCAGCTGGTCTTTAGGGCCGAGAACTGGTTGGTAAATTATTTGAATCCCACCACTGGCCTTCTGGGATGTCTTCTCCAACACCTAAGTTCAAAACCTCGTCAACGCTCTTCCCATCCTGCTCCCTCAAAGTCCACCTTATGGGGGATCTTCTTCCTAAATTCAGGAGAAAGGGAGAAGGTGGTGTCCACCTCTGAAGTTCCTGGAAGTTCAGCTGGAATGGAGATCTTTCCAGTTCCTGAAGACCTCCAAGCAGGAAGTTCTTGGACATCTTCTGCTCCTCAACCAAGGGGCTGTTTGAGTCCTTTTGATGCCTGGCCTTGGCTACCAGTAATCAGTCCGATGTCGCTGGTTGTAGCTCAGGAACTTGATCTGGTCTTTGATCTGACTGACCAGGACCTGGGACAACAGGATGCCAATCAACTGCACCGGTGAATCAGGGAAAGAGGGAGAGAAACACAAAAAGGACACAAAACGTGAGAAGAGCTCAGTCTGTCTCATCAGCAAGGGGCAGAACTCACTTAACGAATGTCTCGCTTTGCAACAGAAATTTGGGGTTCAATATTGTCTACCACCGCCTATTATCACCGGGAGGTCCATTCTAAGTTGCAATGGTCACTAAGGGAACCCTTGCAACATCGAGGACCAGGTGCAATTTGGACCGGTCTGCACCCATGATCACCTGTCCTCCAGAAAGAGACCCTGTGTTGCGTGCTTCACCTAGCAAAAGTTACAATGGAGTCCTTACTCTTTATGTGTGCACTGAGAGCTTTAGCACCGGGGACAAATTCCTTGTGTGTCCCATCACTCTTGGCCAATAAGGAATAGAGTCCTTCTGTTCCTATTCTATTCCTTATTCTATTATTCCCTATTCTACTATTCCTTATTCCTTATTCTATTTTTATTCCTTATTCTTATCCTTTTTCCTATTTCCTATTCCTTATTTGTATTCCTTATTCCTTATTCTTATTCTATATTCTTATAGTCTAATTCCTTATTCTTATTCTATTCCTATTCTATTCTATTCCTTATTCCTATTCCTTATTCCTATTTCTTATTCCTATTCCTTATTCTATTATTCCTTATTCTTATTCTATTCCTTATTCTATTCTCATTCCTTATTCTATTCCTTATTCCTTATTCCTATTCCTTATTCCTATTCCTTATTCCTTATTCCTAATTCCTATTCCTAATTCTTATTCCTAATTCCTATTCCTTATTCCTAATTCCTATTCCTAATTCCCATTCCTTATTCGTATTTCTTATTCATCTTGTTTATTGCTTATCACTTTTTGTTCATTCCTTATTCTTATTCTTATATTCTTGTTCTTATATCCTAACTCCTTATTCCTTACCTGGGGGAGGGTGAGGCCCAGGGCCACTGCCCCGATGAGCAGGAGGTTGCTATGCATCCAATCCACCAGCCGATCGATGCAGCCGTTGGTGTGGATGACTTCGCTGGCTAAGGGGTAGCTGAGGGTCTGCGCCCCTTGACCGCACATGGTGTTGATGACCAACTGGGTGGGAAAAAAGCCAAAAAGGGTCAAAGGCAAAGAAGGCAAAACTATACCCCAAGCCAGCATCTGTGGACTTATTCACCTGGAGCGATGACTCTTTAATTATCCCACGTTTTTTTTTTCCCCAGGGCAGCGAGTGAATAAGAAGGAACAGCTACATTTGGGGAAAACAGGAATGTAAAAGGGTTTCTCCCCCCAAAATTGGCAGAGCAAGCAATAGCATTTAGACTTATATACCATTTCACAGTACTTTTACAGCCCTCTCTAAGTGGTTTACAGAGTCAGCCTCTTGTCCCCCAACAATAATCTGGGTCCTCATTTTACCCACCTTGGAAGGACAGAGGCTAAATAATCTTGACCCAGTCAGGATCGAACTGTTCGCAGTGGGCAGGATTAGCCTGCAATACCTCATTCTAATCACTGTGTCACCAAGGCCTTTCCTTCCTTCCTTCCTTCCTTCCTTCCTTCCTTCCTTCCTTCCTTCCTTCCTTCCTTCTCACTTAGCAATAGCACTTAAGACTTATATACCATTTCACAGTACTTTTACAGCCCTCTCTAAGTGGTTTACAGAGTCAGCCTCTTGTCCCCCAACAATCTGGGTCCTCGTTTTACCCACCTCTGAAGGACGGAGGCTAAATAATCTTGACCCAGTCAGGATCGAACTGTTGGCAATGGGCAGAATTAGCCTGCAATACTGCATTCTAACCACTGTGTCACCCTGATCCTTCCTTCCTTCCTTCCTTCCCACTTAGAAATAGACTTATATGCCGCTTCACAGTACTTTTACAGCCCTCTCTAAGCGGTTTACAGGTCCTCCAGGCTTAAAGTTGCCAAGGTTGGAGACCCCTGATCCAGAGTCAATTCTCATGAGATTTACAGCCATATCGATTTTGTTAGATACTTGCTCTAACTACAGTGGTTTCCACCAAGGTCCTCTGTTCCGGCGGGAACAGAGGTTTAATCCCATTGGCCGAAGGGTCTGACAGCTCCCTATAAAAGGGCTGCTGTCAGACTCAACCTTCCCTGGATTGTTCTCACTTCTTGTCCTTAATAAAGAGCTGCTGTTACCGTTGAGCCTGTGTGTGCCTCTCCATTATCCAATCTAACAAATGTGATTTTAAAAAGACATTTTTAAATCCGTTTTGCCTCACCTGGTCTTCCGGCTGCCGGCAACAGGAATAAGGCACCGAGCAAAATTCCCGGCTGGGATTTTGGAGTGTGCAATTGAAGTACATGTTTTGGGACCAGTCCTTGTAGGAGACGCCTCCACAGCAGCTGAACTACATGGAAAGGAAGGAGAGGCAGTTCAGAAACAATTTTGTCAGGTTTCCAAACAGCATCCGAAATTAAATCAGAGTCCGAGGCAAAGGATTCGTCCAAGTTCCAATTTATGAAGAGAGCCACGTTGGCGCATCTGGGAAAACCCGAATCTGAAAGCTTCCTGATTTTCCCCACCCTGTTGAAAGTTCAAGATCTCCCCCCCCCCCACACCCACAAGTCCATCCCATGGTCCCATCTCCCACTGCCATGCTGGCAGCTTCCACCCATCCAGATCCTGTCAGGTGCAGAGACAAAGGATGACCTTGTCTTTCTAAGAAGAATGTTATTATGGCTACATATCACCCAACTCCGTATAACCCCCCCTCCCACTCTCCCACAATAGAACATGCACAGCAGAATAATAGAAAGTGTGGCAGGCCAAAGATCCAAAAGAAAAGATGGCTGCAGGCCTGACACCGTTTTTTCGGCACCTTCCATAACTTTGAACAGTTGCTAAAGAAATGGTTGTAGGGCCCTAAGAAAGAGGGCAGAGAAGAGCAACTAAGATGATTTTAGGGGAGGCTAAAACATAGGAAGAACGGTTGCAGGAATTGGGTTTGGCCAGTCTACAGGAAAAAAGAATTAAGAATGATTGCCGTATTCCAGTACTTGAGGGGCTGCCCCAAAGAATAGGGGGGGGGGTCAACTTATTTTCCAAAGCACCAGAAGGCAGGACAAGAAGCAACAGATGGAAACTAATCAAGAAGAGAAGCAACCTAGAACTAAGAAGAAATTTCCTGGCACTTAGAACAATTAACCAGTGGAACAGCTTGCCACCAGAAGTTCTATTTCTGGAGGTTTTTAAGAAGAGACTGCACAGCCATCTCTTTGAAATGGTAGAGGGTCTCCTGCTTGGGCACGGGGTTGGACTAGAAGACCTCCCAGGTCCCTTCCAGCTATTCTATCCTATTCTTATTCTATGCTCCATACTCTATCCTATTCTATCCTATCCTATTCTATTCTATCCACCCATCCATCCATGTATCTTATTCTATTCTATTCTATTCTACTCTACCTTACCCTATCCTATTCTGTTCTCTTCTCTATTCTATTCTATTCTATCCTATCCTATCCTTATTCTATTCTCTATTCTCTATTCTATTCTATTTTATCCATCCATCCATCCATCCATCCATCCATCCATCCATCTTATTCTATTCTATCCTATCCTATCCTATCCTATCCTATTCTCTATTCTATTCTATTCTATCCTATCCTATCCATCCATCCATCCATCCATCCATCCATCCATCCATCCATCCATATATCTTATTCTATTCTATTCTATTCTATCCTATCCATCCATCCATATATCTTATTCTATTCTATTCTATCCTATTCTTTCCTATTCTGTTCTAAGATTCTACAATTCCTATTACAGTAAAATCCTCAGTTCAACAGGCTGTAGAGGAAAAGACTATCCAATAAAGCCAAATATCCGTTAAATCTGAATTTACACAATTGGCATCAATCAGAACAGAGCTAGAAGAGACCCTGGACTGGATGGTCCCACCAAGCCCTACCTCCTTCTGACCAAAATCGATCAGGTTCTGGAGGTCCAAGTCATCTCGGTAGTGCACAATGGCCTTGTTGACCACGTCACTCATCTTCTCTCGCGCCTGGAACAAAAAAGAACAGCAGCATGTAGACCTTCGGGAGAGGGTGCGGCTAAGAAATAAATATTTATTATTATTTTATTATTATATACCGCTTCAAAGGGCTTTCCAGCTCGGTCTAAGAGGTTTACGGAGTCAGCGTTCTGCCCCCAACAATCTGGGTCCTCATTTTATCCACCTTGGAAGGATGGAAGGCTGAGTCAACCTGGAGCCGGTCAGGATCAAACTGCTGGCAGTGGGCAGAATTTGCCTGCAATACTGCATTCTAACCATTATGCCGCTATGGCCCTCCTTTCTTTCTTTCTTTCTTTCTTTCTTTCTTTCTTTCTTTCTTTCTTTCTTTCTTTCTTTCTTTCTTTCTTCTTTCCATCCTTCCATCCTTCTATCCATCCATCCTTTCTCCTTCCTTTTCCTTCAACCATCCTTCCTTCCTTCCATCTTCACATTCTTTCTCTATGTTCTCTTTCCCCCTTCTCTCCTTCCTTCCTCCCCTCCCTTCCTTCTTTTCCCCCTACCTCCCCTATGTTCCTTCATTCCATCCCTCCTTCCTCTCTGTCCTTCCTTCCTTCCGCCCTCCCTCCCCACTTAGCACTAGCACACAGACTTATATACCACTTCACAGCCCTCTCTGAGCGGCTTACGGAGTCAGCCTCTTTCTCCCCAACAATCTGGGTTTTACTGACCGCGGAAGGCCGGAAGGTTGAATCAACCGTGAGCCGGTCAGGATCGAACTCCTGGCAGTCGGCAGAGTTAGCCTGCAATACTGCATTCTAACCACTGTGTCACCACAGCTGCATAAGAGGTTGATTCACCCCAAAGAACAAATTTCCTGAACAAATGATAATTGATGCAGATGTTTTATGCCGGCTGGAGTCATTTTGCACCCACCTTGTCAGAAAAAACGAATCCGAGAACGCCCGCAGCCAGCTGCAGCAGGAAAAGGAGGGACAAGCAGAAGGAGAACTGCGGGAACAAAATATTTTTTATTCCATTTCTATACCCACCCATCTCAGTCAAGGACTCTGGGAAAATTGAAAGAAATATATACAGTGGGTCCTCAACTTGCGACCACAATTGAAACCACAATCTCCATCATAAGCACGGCTGTAAATCGAGTCATCGCATGACCAGACCCGATTTTACCAAGCATTTTCCACGGTCGTAAAGCGAATCGCCATTGTTGTTAAAGAAGTCCAGAATCCCCAAGCGATATTTCTACTGGAAATGATGGGGAAAGTTTCAATTCAGAAATATTGCAACCGTCATAAGTACATGCCAGTTGCCAATCAAATGTTGATCATGTGACTGTGGGGATGCTGTTGACCGTCGTAAGTGTGAGGATCAGTTGTAAGCCACTTTTTTATGGGCGTTGTAACTTTGAACAGTCACTAAATGAATTATTCTAAGCAGAGGCCTAATTGTTATTTTGAAACGGTGCATCATATTTTCTTTCATTATTAAGTTTTTAAGAGTTTTTGGCAGAATATTATTTAGACTTTAAAAAAAAACCTATGCCAAGGCATTTCTGAACAAGTTAAAATTTTACTTGCAGATAAACATTCTAAAATTACACCAGAAATGTTTCGACAGAGTTATAAAAGCAAGGTCTTTAGTTACACATCCGAAGTTTGATTTACAAACGCTTCACAGGATATTTATCAATTGATTGTTTTTCAAGGAAGAAAGGAAAGAAAGGATGGATAAGAAGAAGGAAGGAAGAAAGGAAGGGAAAGCCCTAGTGGTGCAGTGGTGAATCTGCAGCATTGCAGGCTAACTCTGCCGACTGCCAGCAGTTCGATCCTGACCGGCTTTAGGTTGACTCAGCATTCTGTCCTTCTGAGGTGGGTAAAATGAGGAGCCAAATTTTTTGGATGGGCAAGAGGCTGACTTTGTAAACCGCTTAGAGAGGGCTGTAAAATCACTGTAACGCGGCATATAAGTCTCAGGGCTCGTGCTGTCCCTATCATTGACCATTCATGGAGGACCCGCTCACCGTCTGCAGCAGACAGATGTTCTCCCGCAAGGAGCCGACGCAGCCACAGAAAGTGATGGAGAACATCAGGGCGCCAGTGACCACGAGCAAGACGGCCGGATCCATAGCAAGACAAGCCACGGTGGCTTCTGCGGAGGACACAGAGAGAAACGTGTTTGTCCATCTGAGTCCCGCGAGCAACATTGTTTTTGGATCAACCGAACCATTCAATTCTGTGCTCTCCCTTTCGCTCAAACCAGAGAATCCTAGGCTGGAATCCTGGTGGTGAAATTCAATTTTTTTTTACCACCGGTTCTGGGGACGTGGCTTGGTGGGCGTGGCAGGGGAAGGATACTGCAAAATCCCCATTCCCTCCCCACTCTGGGGCCAGACAGAGGTGGCACTTGCCGGTTCTCTGAATTACCGTATTTTTCAGAGTATAAGAAGCACCTTTTTTCCTCAAAAAAGAGGCTGAAAATCTCGGTGCATCTTATACATCTAATACAACATTTTTTTGCCTCCAGAAACCCCGCCCCCTTTACCAAAATGGCCACGCATAGCCTTTAGGAGGCTTTCAGAGAGCTCCTGGGGGCTGGGGAGGGCAGAAATGAGCAAAAAACAGGCCGTTTCCCCCCCCCAGCCCCCAGCAGCACTCAATAAGCCTCCATAAGGTTATGCATGCAATTTTTTTTGACAAAAAGGGTCCCGTTTTCGTTAAAAAAGGGCCATTTTTTGCTCTTTTTTGCACCCCCCCCCAGGAGCACTCTGCAAGCCCCCCCACCCAAGGCTATTCATACAGGGCCGTTTTCACGAAAAACAGGCCGTTTTTGGGAGGTTTGCAGAGCGCAAAAACTTTTTTTCCCCCTTTCAGAAAGCTCTTTAGTTAGAGTGATTGACGAGAATTAGATTGATCAAGTGCTGTCCCAGCAGAAACAAAGTCTTAGGTGCTGCAGATTGTCAGCGATTTCCTTCTCCAGCACATGGATAAATACACCAGAAAATATCTACCTACCTACCTACCTACTGTATTTCTCTCTCCCTACCTATCTACTGTCTTTTTTTTCTCTCTCTCTATCCCTCTATCTACCTTCCTACCTACCTAACTACTCTCTCTCTCTCCCCCTACCTATCTACTGTATTTCTCTCTCTCTCTATCCCTTTATTTACCTACTTAACTACTCTCTCTCTCTCCCTACCTACTGTATTTCTCTCTCCTTTTCTATCTCTCTATCTACCTACCTACATTTTTTTTAAATTTGCCTCTTCAAAACCTTGGTGCTTTTTATACTCCGAAAAATACGGTACTCAAAATTTCCGCTACCGGTTCTCCAGAACTGTCAGAACCTGCTGGATTTCATCCCTGGATGGGACCCTCATTGACAATGTCTTACCTCCATGTGCCACAGGTGCTTTTTTTCAAGAGGCAACTGGATGCCTGTTTTTTCTTTGAAGACGTTTTGCTTCTCAATCAAGAAGCTTCTTCAGTTCTGACTGAATGGGGGGGAAGGGAATGGAAAGATTGATACTCCTTGCAGACAGCTGGTTGTTTGCATCCTTTCAGAGGGTCGTTGAGGCCACTTGGAGGTTTCTCTGTGTCCTCAGGGTCACCTGAGTGGTGGAAATGGGGGTGGAACAAAAGGACTGTTCAATCCCAAGAAGGCTCCATACCCATTTGCACCACTCAGGTGGCCCTGAGGACACAGAGAAACCTCCAAGTGGCCTCAACGACCTTCTAAAAGGATGCAAATGACCAGCTATCTGCAAAGAATATAAATCCTTCAATTCCCCATCATCCGGTCAGAGCTGATGAAGCTTCTTGGATGAGAAGCGAAACGTCTTCAAAAGAAAAACCTCCAAGTGGCCTCAACGACCTTCTAAAAGGATGCAAATGACCCGCTGTCTGCAAGGAGTCTCAATCCTTCCATTCCCCAACATCCAGTCAGAAGTGAAGAAGCTTCTTGGTTGAGAAGCAAAACGTCTTTAAAGGAAAAAAAACCCCAGAAAGTCCAGTTGCTTCCTGAAAAAAGCACCTTTGGGAGAACCATGACCTGAATTGACAGAGAATTTCCACGGACCTTACCTCCATGCTTGAACAGCTGCGCATAGATCCCGACAGCCACCAACACCACGGAACTCACCTGCACATAAAAAAAGCCAGAAGCATCAGGACTGGTCCTTGGTCAGGAATGGGAGTCAAAAGGACCCGGGGATCCCTCTTTCAAAGTTCCTTAAACCCCCAGATCTGGAGAAGAAACAGGGGGAGTTACAAGGCTGGACGGTTAACCGTAAATCTCCAGGTTTTTTCAATCAAGGATATTTGTGTTCTGATTTGGAGAATATTTGTAGCTCAGGGTTGAAATGAGGGTCTTTGGTGCTCTCAGAGCTGGGGGGTTTTCTTGCAGACATTTTTTGGCCCAATTCATCAGTGCTAGAAGAGAGTGGGGTTTGTAGAGTGGGGGAGGAGGAGGACGAGAGGTCAGAGATGGTGCTCTAGGAGTTTGTGGTTTCCTTGCAGACATTTTGTGACCCAACTAGGTAACACCATCAGTGCTAGAAGGCAGGGAGGTTTCTGGAGAGGAAGAGGAAGAGGAGGAGGAGGAGGAGGACGACTGTGGGGTCTTGGGTGCTCTCTGAGCTTGGCTGTTTTCTTGCAGATGCTTCACTACCAAATTAGATAATATTATTAGTGCTGAAAGGGAGTGAGGTTTCATCATCATAGCACTGATGATGTTACCTAGTTGGGTCATGAAAGGTCTGCAAGAAAACCACCAAGCTCAGAGAGCACCAAGGACCCCAGAGTAGTAGTAGTCCTCCTCCTCCTCCTCCTCCTCCTCCTCCTCCTCCTCCTCCTCCTCCTCCTCCTCCTCCTCCTCCTCTCTGCAAACCCCTTTCCCTTGTAGCACTGTTGATGTTACCAAGTTGGGTCATGAAACGTCTGCAGGAAAACAACCAAGCTCAGAGAGCACCGAGGACTCCAGAGTTCTCCTCTCCGCAAACCCACTCCATTCTAGCACTGATGATGTTACCAAGTTGGGTTATGAAACGACTGCAAGAAAACCACCAAACTCAGAGACCACCAGGACCGCTCCACTTTTTCAATGGGGACTTTTAGAACCTCCCTAGATCTAGCCAATCCCCCCCCCTGAGATATTTCCTCATTATTTTTATCCCCCAGAATATTATTTATCCCACCCCACAACTGGATAGAAGGGCCTTTGTACATTTTGCGAACAGAACAGGATGAATCAAGCCAACACAGTTCTAGGCTGCATCAACAGAGGGAGAGAATCAAGATCACGTGAAGTGTTAATACCACTTTATAATGCCTTGGTAAGGCCACACTTGGAATACGGCATTCAGTTCTGGTCGCCACGATGTAAAAAAGATGTGGAGACTCTGGAAAGAGTGCAGAGAAGAGCAACAAAGAGGATTAGGGGACTGGAGACTAAAACATATGAAGAACGGTTGCAGGAACTAGGTATGTCTAGCTTAAGAGAAAGAAGGACTAGGGGAGACATGATAGCATTGTTCCAATATCTCAGGGGTTGCCACAAAGAAGAGGGAGTCAAACTATTCTCCAAGGCACCTGAAGGCAGGACAGGAAGCAATGGGTGGAAACTAATCAAGGAGAGAAGGAACTTAGAACTAAGGAGAAATTTCCTGACAGTTAGAACAATTAATCAGTGGAACAGAAATTGCCTCCAGAAGTTGTGAATGCCCCAACACTGGAAGTCTTTAAGAAGATGTTGGATAGCCATTTGTCTGGAACGGTATAGGGTTTCCTGCCTAGGCAGGGGGTTGGACTAGAAGACCTCCAAGGTCCCTTCCAACTCTACTATTGTATTGTATTGAATCTCCCTCCCCCCTCTCATATCGCCTATGGAAGAACCCCTCCCATTAGAGCCAGATTTAGATTGGCAGTTGTCAATCTCAGCAATTTTAGATTTGGGGGAAGTTCAACTCAAATATTTCAGCCGGCTCAGCAGCTTTGGGGGGGGGGGGAGGTGGATTTTCTCCAAGAATTCCCCAGCCAGGTTGGCAATGTTTAAGCGGAGTGGTGAATTCTCATCTAATAAATGCTCTGTACTCATCTCAAGCGATTTAAAGGGCCAGAGCTCCCTGTAACAGCACTGCCAAAAAGGCACTAAAAGTTGTTAACCTAATTTTGTGACGCTTCTTCTCCGGTAACATTGTACTGAAAACTAAGGCATACAAAACCTTTGCCAGACCAATCCTCGAATACAGCTCGTCTGCCTCGAACCCTCACTGTGTATACGAGGTGTTTTTTGGAAAAGTTTTTTTTTATTTTTATTTTTCCATAACCACTCTTATGTCATTAATCTTACAGTGTGACATCTGGGTGGTTCCCTTGAAAATGCACGCCTTCCCACGAGCGCCATCCCTTCAAAAGTGCACGCTATCCCACGAGCGCCATCCCTTGAAAATGCACGCCTTCCCACAAGCGCCATCCCTTGAAAATGCACGCTTTCCCATGCGCGCCTTCCCACGAGCGCCATCCCTTCAAAAGTGCACGCCTTCCCACGAGCGCCATCCCTTTAAAATGCACGCTATCCCACGAGCGCCATCCCTTCAAAATGCACGTCTTCCCACGAGCGCCATCCCTTCAAAATGCACGCTTTCCCATGCGCGCCTTCCCACAAGCGCCATCCCTTCAAAAGTGCACGCCTTCCCACGAGCGCCATCCCTATAAAATGCACGCTTTCCCACGAGCGCCATCCCTTTAAAATGCACGCCTTCCCACGAGCGCCACCCCTTGAAAAATGCAGGCATTCCAACGAGCGGCGCGTTTCCAGAGGGTGGGATAAGGGAAGCACCGGAGGATTGGGCGCTCCCTCCCCCGCCCCCACTGCAAGGGGCCCAAATTTCCCGCTAGACTCGGATCCCGCATACCCCCCCCCCCCGAGGGCGCTTTCTACACGCGTGCATCGCCCCTTCCCACGTCTCCTGCCCGACTTACCCAGAAAAGCAGGTTGAAAAAGAAGAGCAGGTACTTGACCAGGGGGCTGACCCCAAGGTCCCGGGGAAGGGCCATAACCCTGGCTCCTAGCGGCCCCGGGTGCAAGGAAGTCAAGCCTCCGCCCAGCCAACCAGTCCGCTCCAGACAGCGCAAGACCCCGGTTTGCTCCGATCTTTTACTCTCTTAAGGTGTATTCCCTCCCCACTCGCCAAACGCCGCGGCGATTGGTCTGGCTGGCCGTCCCCTTTTCCCCCCATTGGTCACCCCCCCTTTCATTCATCGCCCCTCCCCTCCTCTCTTTAGATTGGGCTTCCCGGCCACCTGTCCGGCCGATCAGCTGGACGGAACTCTCTTAAGGAGCCGCCGCGGAGCGCTTAAGCGGAAGGCAGCGCGCCCTGCGCGAAAGGGACGGCTTCCCACGCTGTCAAAGTAGTTTTGTTCGGACAATTCTGAATAGAAGAGAAGAGAAGAGAAGAGAAGAGAAGAGAAGAGGGAATAGAAGAGAAAAGAAGAAATATGGAATAGAATAAGGAATAGAAGAGGAGAGGAGAGAAGAGAAGAGAATAGGGAATAGAATAGAATAAGGAATAGAAGAGAAGAGAAGAGGGAATAGAAAAGGATAAGACATGACTGTACACCGCCCCGAGTCCTGCCTAGGAAAGGGTGCGGTCTAGAAATAAAAGTTATTATTATTATAATGAATAGAAGAGGAGAGGAGAGGAGAGAATAGAGAATAGAAGAGAATAAGGAATAGAAGAGGTAATAGAATAGGATAAGGAATAGAAGAGAAGAGGGAATAGAAGAGAATAAGGAATAGAACAGGAGAGGAGAGGAGAGGGAATAGAATAGGATAAGGAAGATAAGAGAAGAGGGAATAGAAGAGAATAAGAAATAGAAGAGAAGAGAATAGGGAATAGAATAGAATAAGGAATAGGAGAGGAGGGAATAGAATAGGGAAGAGAAGAGAAGAGGGAATAGAATAGAATAAGGAATAGAAGACAATAAGGAATAGAATAGAAATAGAAAATAGAAAATAGAATAGAATAGAATAGGAATTATTTATTGGCTAAGTGTGATTGGACACAAAAGGAATTTGTGTTTGGTCCATGTGCTCTCAAGTGTATATAAAATAAAAGATACATTAGTCAGGAATCATAAGGTGCAACACTTAATGATAGCCATAGGGTAGAAATAAGCAATCGGGAAACAATCAACAATCAATAAATCATAAGGATACAAGCAACAAAGTTATAGTCCTGCAGTCATAAATGGGAAGAGATGGGTGATAGGAACAATCAGAAGATTAATAGTAGTGCAGAGTTAGTAAACAATTTGACAGTGTTGAGGGAATTATTTGTTTAGTAGAGTGATGGCGTCCTTGGGGAAAAACTGTCCTTGTGTCTAGTTGTTCTGGTGTGCAGTGCTCTATAGCATCGTTTTGAGGGTAGGAGTTGAAACAATTTATGTCCAGGATGTGAGAGGTCTGTAGATATTTTGATAGCGCTTTTTGACTTGTGCAGTATTAAAAATTAAGTTGGGAATTAAGATTAAAAACCCCTTTTATTAATTGACTGTGAATTCTGCTCATTCACATCCAGCAAAGCCTTTCGAGGGAGGATTTACAGTCACAGACCTTATCTCACTTGGAGAACTGCCAGGCCGATCTCTGTAAAACCTGGCAAGGAGTCTCGGAGAGTCGTGAACCAATTAAGCGAACTAATTGTCTCCTGCAAACTCCACTCCCCTTTCGCTCCTCTTTTATTTCCTCTGGGAGGGGCCATTCATCATCCACCTGTGCGGGACGCCCTTCGCACAGTCACTCAGGCCCTGGTGACTTCCCGTCTTGATTACTGCAATGCTCTCTACATGGGGCTCCCCTTGAGATGCACCCGAAGGCTCCAGCTGGTTCAGAATGCAGCCGCGCGGGCTATTATGGGGAGTACTAGGTACTCCCATGTAACACCTTTCCTGCGTGAGCTGCACTGGCTGCCTGTGGCTTTTCGGGTGCGTTTCAAGGTGCTGATTGTCATCTTTAAAGCGCTCCATGGCTCGGGACCTAGTTACCTGCGGGATCGCATTCTACCCCACACATCCCTGCGACCAATCCGCTCTCACAGAGAGGGGCTACTCCGGGTACCTTCCGCTAAGCAGTGCGGGCAGGCAGTGCCTAGGAGTAGGGCCTTCTCTGTGATGGGCCCAACCCTCTGGAACGACCTCCCTCCCCGATATTAGAACTACCTTGGACCTCCGCTCCTTCCGTAAGAAACTCAAGACCCACCTGTTTCGACTAGCCGGCCTGGCCTAATTGTAAATACAAGTAACACTCACTACTGACCTTCCTGAATGGCTTTTTAAATTTTAAATTTTTGGGGTTTTAAATTGGTTTTAGAATTGTTTTAATTATTTAATTAGTTTGGTTTATATATACAGATTGTATGTTTGTGTTGTTCTGTCTGGTGTTTTATGTCATGTTTTGTTGTTTTTATATATGAACGGTCTGTACACCGCCCCGAGTCCCTGCGGGGAGAGGGGGCGGTCTATAAATTTAATAAAACCTAAACCTAAAACCTAAACGTTAATCCCAAGTGGACCCCTGTTCTTTAGCTGCTCCCTTCGTCTGGCAATTTTGTGCATGCGCACACTGGGAACAGGTTCCAGCTGTTCTTCTGCCCCACTGATATCTGACTCTGAAGGCAGCTGATAACTGGCATCTGCCTCTGCCCCCCCCCCTGCCTCCGACACAGAGCCCTCCTCCGAGCCTTCCCCAGACTCCAGGACTGGCCCAGGTTCCTCCCGAACCCTCCTCACTGTCCGAATCTACTGCCACCTCTGTTGGCACTGGTGGGCCACAACATGATACAGCATCTTTTGCTCAAGCAGGGGATTGGACTAGAAGACCTCCAAGGTCCCTTCCAGCTCTGTTACTCTGTAATATATACTATTCCAATATATTATTTATCTAGTACTGTTATTCTTTTATCACATTTTAAAACCACCCACCTCTCTCACAGAGGGATGATGGCCAAATAAAATGTTAAAAACTCAAAACAAAACAAAAATGTTACAACTTGAAATAGAGGCAAGGAGGGCTAAAATTCAACCTTAGATGTCAATTCAAATGATTTCCCCATGAAATTGGTTTTACTCTTCAGGACAGCTTTCCTGGAGGCGCCAGAGCATGGGACTACAAGCCCCATTGTGCACAGCTGCGCACATCTGGAAGATATAATTTGCCTAAGCATGCCACGATTTTTACGGGACATGCATATTTTGGATTTTGGAAGAAAATTCTTGGCATCTGTGTCGAAAAAGGGGCAGCTTGACCATATTTGTTCTCAAAAGTCCCTTCCTTCACTTTCTTCCTCTTTCTCATGATTGTTCCTTGTTTCTATTCCAGTTAAGTTTCATTTTCATGTATTTTTATTTTCGGGTATATCCTTGCCGAGGCAAAACTGCTTCTCTCCGTAATTCATTCTTCCCTTATGGGCCTGTTCAGGGCAGCCTCTGCTGGCAGGATGCTTCTGTTTTTTCCCCTGCCCTGTCCAATAATCCTAATTCCTCCCACGGACACACAAGGAAGTCTGTGTTTCTCTGTTTTGCAAAAACTGCAGCCAATTTAAGACCTTCCGTGCTGGGAGAGTCCTAAAATCTTAAGCAAACAGAAGCCTGAAAATTCCTTTCCAGCGCAAGAGGCAAAAAAATGAACCCTCTACAATTAATAATATTTAATTCATCTTTTTTTTTTAAATGTCTGCCCCGAATTGAATCATTTTTGTGTTCTGTCTTTCCAGTAAATGCCCATGCTCACTTTCAAAATTCAGCTTTTAGAACCACAACGGAGCACAGATTTTGTGCTGCGGAGCGAGACAAGGCTATAAGAATCCTCCACAGATAAAGTAGAGACAGGAGCTTGAACAAAAAGACGCTTTAAAGATCAAGTTGATAACGAACCTTTGTCTCTGATTGGATAAACTTTCTTTCTATCTGCCTAGAATGTATATAATCCTCTGAGCCCCTCTTGCAGGGGGTGGCTATTCCTTACATGCATTGGTTTGTATGTTTTGGGGTGTAGTTTTGTTGCCCAGTTTTTGCTACGGCCATAAATAAAAGCTGATATTTTTTGCAAGCCTCGTCTGGAGTCTCACTCTCTCTTGGGCATTTCAGTAGCTCGCGGAAACTTCTGGAACCTCATAGTTTCACGGTCTCTTCTGAAGAATTCAAGAATAATCAAGTATTCTCCCCATTTAAGCCTCAGTTCCTGTTCCTCTTAAACTTCCTTTCAACCAAGAAAATCCGGAAGGGTAGCCGGAAGACAAATTTTGCTAACCCTGAAAAATTGCCCAGCTCAAACCTATTACAACAGTTTATTTATTGACCGTTCAAAGTTACAACGGGGCCAAAAAAAGTGAGGTATGATCATTTTTCCCATGGCCGTGGGATCAAAATTTGGGTGCTTGGCAACAGTTTCATATTTATGACGGTCGCAGTGGTCGCCTTTTGCGACCTTCTGACAAGCAGAATCCAGATTCGCTTAACAACCGTGTTCTTCGTTGCGGGATTCAGGGATTCACTTCACAAATGTGGCGGGGAAAGTCGTAAAACGGGGCAAAGGTCTCTTAGCACATGTCTCACTTAGCCACATCAATTTTGTGGGATCAATTGTGGTCGTAAATTGAAAATAATCCGTCTTTTGTGCATTTTTGCATAGGAGGAGAAAACAGTTTCCATAGTTTAGGAGTAAAAAATTACTCCTATAATCCACTAGAGGTCAAAAAAAAATTTGATCTTTTGTACCATATCAAGACTGAGTTAAATAACACACATGAGGGGATAGTTTACGTCACTGCTGTATACAACACTGTTTATTTTGTGAGATTTATGTGAATTCTGTCGCTCCCAAGGGACCTTTAACCACACCGCAGTGTCTAAACAGTATTTAGAGAAAAAAGAAACAGGAATGTAAGTAGGTGGAGGAAAAACAAGGAATGTAATCTAAAGGACCCTTCCAGGAGACGAGATCATAGATTTCCAGGGCTGAAAGGGACCTTGGAGGTCTTCTAGTCCACCCCACCAGCTCAAGGCAGGGGACCTGATACCACCCTTGGTAAATGGCTGTTCAATCTTTTCTTGAAAACCTCCAACAATGAAGCACCACAATACCGGCAAATCCTCACCTTACGACCACGACTGAGCCCCAGATGTGTGTTGCTAAGTGAGACAGTCATTAAGGGAGTTTTGGTCCAGCCACAGCTGTGACGTAAACCATTGCGGCTATTAAGTGAGTGACATGGTTGTTAAGTGAATTTGGCTTCCCCGTTGACTTGGCTCATCGGAAGGTCGCAAAAGGGGATCACGTGATTTCGGGACCGTCATAAAGTGGAGCCAGTTGCCAAGTGTCTGAGTTTTGATCATGTGACTATGGGGATGCTGTCGTTGTGGAAAACGGAGTCTAGCTGGGAGTTAAAATCCACCCATCTTTAATTGGCTGAGGTTGAAAAACGCTGTGGTATACAATAGTCCTGCCTTTCCAGGTGGTCCTCGACTTACAACAGTCCGCTTAGTGACCGTTCGAAGTTACAATGGCACTGAAAAAAGTGACTTATGTCCATTGTTCACACTTATGACCATTGCAGCATCCCCATGGTCACGCAATTTACATTTGGATGCTTGAAAGCTGACTCACATTTATGACGGTTGTAGAATCCCATGGTCGTAGGATCCCCTTTTACGACCTTCTGACAAGCAAATTCAGATTCAGTTAACAACCATGTGACTAATTTAACATGATTTGCTTAACAACTGCAGCAAGAAAGATAAAATGGGATGAGACTCAATAAATTTCTCACTTAGCAACATAATTTGTGGACTCTGTTGTCGGCTTAAGTTGAGGACTATCCTTAAGCTTCTACCAAAAGCCTTTTTTTCTTTTCTTTTTTCCCAAAAATGGTACAATCTGCTGGGTGCAATTCACTCCCATTTATGGAATTATAGTCTGTTTGTTTCAGTGGGAATGTTTATTTTTCCCCTCCTGGGCAGCATTTTTTCCCCCTGTACGCCACCCAGAATCACTTCCATAGTGAGATAAATGTAATAAACTTTTTGCTCTATCATCTATCTATCTATCTATCTATCTATCTATCTATCTATCTATCTATCTATCTATCATCTATCTATCTATCTATCTATCATCTATCTATCTATCATCTATCATCTATCATCTATCTATCTATCTATCTATCTATCTATCTATCTATCTATCTATCTATCTATCTATCATCTATAACATTTATTGCATTGTAATAAATAGATATATAAATGTAATAAATAATAATATTTTTTCTTGAGAAAAAAAAGAGTTCCTTTTCTGTGCAATATCCAATCGCTTCTCCAACCTGTTGGAAATTCCATATTTGTTGGAAAGGGACCCCCGAGAATGAGCACCCATAGTGGCTGTGCATTCTGGGGTCCGTAGTCCCAGTACATCCAGAGGTTGGAGAAGCATTTAGGATTGAAGCACAAATTTACGCCCTTATGCATAAGCATACAGGAAATGCTTTATTTTTTTTATTTTATTTACTTTACTTTATGAAAGAAAATGTTGATTTGTGCAGAAACGGACAGACTGACACTAGAAATCAAAAACAGAGGCAGAATATTATGAAATCTGGAACAAAATGTATCAATGGTTGGAAGTGAGGAAAAGCAGTCGGACAGAACATTTTGAGGACTGTAAAATTGGAACTGGAGAATACTATAGATAAATATATAAAGGCTAAACATGAATGCTGACACAGAAGGCTGTATAACTATTTTATATTGTTATGTTTGTCTTGTTTTTTCTTTTTTTGTTTGTTGCATTCCCCCCCCCCCCCCGTTTTTAAAGGTAAAAATGTTTAATAAAAACTATTAAAAAAAAAAGATGAATGTAGCTATGTACGCTAAGTGGAAACTGTATTTGCTGTTATGCTAAAATTAAACCAATTTCGCTGTATTTATTTTGTACAATGACAATAAAGACTATACCATACTATGTATAGAAGTGACAAAGCCAGAAAGGTCGCTCTATGTCCAAGGCTTTTAATATTTATTCAATTAAAAAATTACAATTAACAAAAAGGGAATGCTGATCAACCAAGAAGCTAAAAAAACACAAAAAATCCAGCAAAATGTGGCACTAGGCTCTCCCTGTTGAATTTTGGCCTGCAATCCATCCAGCCAGATGAAAGAGGCGTGGCTTCAATGCCCCGCCCACCCAACCCCGGGGAATTCTGGGAGTTGAAGTCCCCGCCTCTTCTGGATGACGTATGGAGGGAGGGAGAGAGCGGGAGAAAAAAAAACGCTCGCACCTAAGGTGACCCGGTCGCGCGCGCGCATGCGCGGTGGAACGCTCCTTCCTCCCCGCCCCCCGTCCGCCCTTCCCGCCTCTCGGGCTCACTGAGCTCACTTCCGGCGAGCGCGTGCGACCGCCCGGACGCTTTTGCGTGGAGACATCCGCCGCTCCACCGGAAGTCCCTCCGCCGCGGCCGTCCCTTTCGGGCCTGGAACCGGAGAAACGAGGCTTCGCGAGGCGGCAGGCCGCGTTGAGAAGTCCGGCGTCCCCCTCTGGCGCCTCGGTTGGGTTGAGAGGCCTAATCGGCGAGGGAGGAACTCGCGGGCGCGGGGCGTGGTTTCCGGAGGGAGCGCCTTCCGGGTGGCTCCGGCGCGCTTCCGCCTCCTCCCGCAGCGGCGGCTCGCTTCCTTCCCGGTAACGGACTCGGCGGAGGCGGCGCCCGCGATGGCCGCGGAGTCTTGAGGGCCGGTGGCCGGAGGAGGAGGAGGCGGCGGGATGGATCCTGTCGGGCCCGGCGGGGGCGCCGGCGGGAAGCCGAACCTGCAGATGGTCTACCAGGCCGTGCAGGCGCTCTACCACGACCCGGACCCCAGCGGCAAGGAGCGCGCCAGCCTGTGGCTCGGGGAGCTCCAGCGCTCGGTAAGAGGGAGGCCCCGGGAGGCCTCTGGGGCCCATGGGGGAGGGAGGGGAGGAGCGCGGCCTGAGCTCCCTCCGCCCCGGGGGGAGGGGGAGAGGGGGGAGGGGCTCCTTCTGGGAGGGGGGGCTGCTCTCCGAGGGGATCGAGTAGGGGGAGGGAGGGGCTCGCCTGTTGCAAAGGGGTGGAGGCGGGGGCCTCTCTCCCCTAGAGGATCGGGGTGGGAGGGAGGGGGTCGCCTCCTTCTCCCCTTCCTCCTCTCTTTTCCCCTCCCCTGGTTGAATGGGGAGGGTCCCTCCTTTTGCAGCAGGAGACCCCCCTCCACTCCCCATCGTTTTAAAGGGGGACTCCTTTTGGGGAGCTCACCCCTAGAGGATCGGGGTGGGAGGGGGTCGCCTCCCCTTCCTCGTTTTAAGGAGAGGAGGGGAGAAGGACGAGGGTCTCCCCTCGTCTGGTTAAATGAGGAGGGTCCCTCCTTTTGCAGCAGGAGACCCCCCCTCCATTCTCCATCATTTCAAAGTGGGATTCCTTTGGGGGGGGACTCCCCTAGAGGATCAGGGTGGGTGGGAAGGGGTCACCTGTTGCAACAGGCCCGCCTCCTCCTCCTTCTCCACTTCCTCATTTAAGAAGGGAAGGGGAGAAAGGACCAGGGTGACTAAATGGGGAGGAGGAGGCCTGGGGTCCCTTTGGAACAGGTGACCCCCCCCTGCATTACTGATCCTGATCTCCCTCTTTTCAGAGGGGGCCTTCTTTTCAGGTAGGGGGCTTCTCCCCTTGAGGACCTGCCCTAATCCTGTAGGGGAGAGAAGCCCCCACCCCCAAAAGGAGGTCCCCTCTGAAAAGAGGGAGATCAGGATCAGGAATGCAGGGGGGGTCCCTGTTCCAAAGGGACCCCAGGCCTCCTCCCCCTCTTCCTATTTGACCAGGGAAGGTCACTCCCCTTGGTTCCTTTTGCCACAGGCAATCCCCTCCCTTCCCCACCCCGCCCTCCCTTTCAGAAGGGGCCTCCTTTTGGGTAGGGGCCCAGAGCATTGGGGTGAGTGAAGGCTCCCTTCTCCGTCCTCTCCGCATTTAAATAGGGGAGATGTACGAAGGTCTCCCCTTGCCCAGTTAAATGCAGAGGAGGAGGAGAGGGGCTGCGTCCCTTTGCAATACTCTGTTTCCCCAAAAATAAGACATTCCCCGGATAATAAGCCCAATCTGGCTTTGGAGCGCATGTGCTAAAATAAGCCCTCCCCGAAAATATTGCAACACAGCAGCAGCCATGGGGTGACCACGCTCGCCGCCTCCTGCACGTCAAAAATAAGAAGACCTCCCCAAAAATAAGGCCAAGCGCTTATTTCGGGAGTCCAAAAAAAGACTCTGTCTTATTTTCAGGGAAACACGGTAGGTGATCCTACCCAGTGACCTCAAAAGGAGACCCTGCCCCAAAACGGGCCTCCCTCTGATGGGGAATGGTGAGGGTCTCCTGTTGCAAAGGCTCCCTCCTCTTCCGGTCTTAAATGGGGAGGGGACAGAGAAGGTGGACTCCAGCTCCTTTGCAAGCAGGCCATCCGCTCCGTTCCCCATCCCACTCGATCCCCTTGGGGAGAAACCCTCACCCCAAAGGAAGCTCCCTTTGAAAGGGGCTCATCCCGCAGAGGGGGTAAAGGGCAGGCCACTTGGCCATTATTCCCCCCTCCCCCCCAAGTTTCTCATGGGTGCCCAAGGCAGGCCTGGGGAGAATAAGAGGGTGTGTCTCTCACCTTCACGCCCCAAATCGCCCCTCCCAGCGCTGTTGGGGAACCCCCCACTCCCGCTTCCAGCGCTTTGCAAAGACGCAGAAAGAGAAACCCCAATCAAGATGCAAGCAGGGGGGAAAAACCTGCCCCTGGGTCGACGTGCGGGCAGCTCCACCCTGCAAAAGTGTTTTGAGAAGGAAAAAAAAATCCATCCCGGATAATTTTGTTGTAATTGCACAACGGACGGCGGCAACCCCGGGAATGGAAAGTGAAAATTTGATACCCTTGAGGCAAGGAAGCTGAATGAAGAAGGGATGCCCTTCCTGGCAATTTTTCTTTTTTTTTCCTAGTTGCAACTTTCTCCCCCCCCCCCCCCAACCTCTAAATGCAACTTTTATTTACTTTTTTTTAAAAAAAGTGCAGCTCCTGGTTGGTGTTGCAACACTCCGGGGAGGGGAGGGGGTACAACTGCAGACCTGCCAGGCATGAAAACTGCTCTTCTGCTTTGAGTTTTGTTTACTTTTATTGTCATTGCGCCTTGTCCAACAAAATCCAATGCCACCTTCAGGGCAGAAGGACAGTTCAGGTTGTGGTTGTTAAGGAATCATGTGCAGCCATTGAGCACAACATCAGGGCTGCTTTCCTCCTTGACTTATGGGAAGCTGGCAGTGAAGACCACAAGGGGTGAGGATGGGACTGTGGGAAGCTGTGACCATTGGAACCTGCTGCCGGCTGCCCAAGTGCCCCCCCCCCCATCGTGATCCTGTGACTGTGGGGGACACTGCAATAGCCACAACTTCAAGGAACGGCCATTAAGTTCTTCTTGTTGAGCACTGTTGTGACTTCGAAGAGTTGCTAAACAAGAAGTCACTAAGTGAGGACTACCTGTATAGTCCAAAATCCTTCTCTGTCTTTCATGGTTTACAAAGCAGAATAGAATAGAATAGAATAGAATGACAGAGTTGGAAGGGACCCTGGAGGTCTTCTAGTCCAACCCCCTGCTCAGGTAGGAAACCCTATACCGTTTCAGACAAATGGCTATCCAACATCTTCTTAAAGACTTCCAGTGTTGGAGCATTCACAACTTCTGGAGGCAATTTCTGTTCCACTGATTGATTGTTCTAACTGTCAGGAAGTTTCTCCTCCGTTCTAAGTTGCTTCTCTCCTTGATTAGTTTCCACCCATCTCTTCTTGTTCTGCCTTTAGGTGCCTTGGAGAATAGTTTGACTCCCTCTTCTTTGTGGCAACCCCTGAGATATTGGAACACTGCTATCATGTCTCCCCTAGTCCTTCTTTCTCTTAAGCCTAGACATACCCAGTTCCTGCAACCGTTCTTCATCTGTTTTAGCCTCCAGTCCCCTAATCCTCTTTGTTGCTCTTCTCTGCACTCTTTCTAGAGTCTCCACATCTTTTTTACATCGTGGCCACCAAAACTGGATGCAAATATTCCAAGTGTGGCCTTACCAAGGGATTATAAAGTGGTATTAACCCTTCACGTGATCTTGATTCTCTCCCTCTGTTGATGCAGCCTAGAACTGTGTTGGCTTTTTTGGCAGCTGCTGCTGCACACGGCTGGGATCATATCCCTGAGGACAACGATCGGACCAACCACTTGGTGGGCTCTGTAGTACCCTGGGGTCTCTGGCCTGCTGGCAAAACCATGTCTTCCTGCTTTCTGAAAGAATCCCGGGGTGGGTGAGGGGCAACCTTATGGTTTCTGCAAGGAGGATGTTCCACACATGTCTTCAATCCTTCTCAGCTTTGGGCTGGGAATGTCGTTTTGAGCAGGCTGGAGCTTCCTTACCGGCAGTTGAGAGTTGGGGGTTGACTTCACTAAAGCTCTTTGAAACTATTATTTGCTTTTTTTCCGGCTGGCAGAGATAGTGGAAGTATCTCCCTAAGGGTTCCCTCTCTTTGTGCTTCCCAGGAAGGTGTGGTCCAGCACCTTGCCTGCCGTGTTCATTTTGAGGTGCTTTGAAGGTTTGGACCCACCTGGAGCATCAGCCTGTCGGAGAGGGAATTGTTTCCATGGAAGAGAAGCTTCGTAGGTCAGGGTTGAAACGGGGGGTGCTTGGTGGTCTCTGAGCTTGGTAGGGTTCTTGCAGACGTTTCGTGACCCAGCTAGGGAACATCACCAGTGCTTGAAGGGAGTGGGGTTTATAGAGGAGGAGGAGGAGGAGGTGGACTTTGGGGTCCTTGATGGTCTCTGAAGGTCCTCAGTCTTTCAATTTAGTCTCAGCTCGCAGGACCGTTGTTCTTGAGCTCCAAGCTCAAGGGGTTCTTGAAGACGTTTCATGACCCAACTATGGAATATCATCAGTGCTTGAAGGGAGTGGGATTGTGGAGCGGAGGGCGAGAAGTCCTTCATATTCTCTGAGCTTGGTGGTTTTCTTGCGGACGTTTCATGACCCAACTATAGAATATCATCAGTGCTAGAAGGAAGTGGGGTTGTGGAGAGGAGGAGGATTGTGGGGTCCTTTGTGTTCTCCGAGCTCAGTGTTTTTCTCGCAGACGTTTTGTGACCCAGCTAGGGAACATCATCAGGGCTAGAAGGGATTTTCAGAGTGGGAGAGGAGGAGGAATGCAGAATCCTGGGTACTAAATGACTAAATAACACCAGAATTGTTGCTCGTAGCTTGAATGGATAAGATGCAATTGTATCTCCTGCTACTAAGCTCCGTCCCTGGGGATCTTCTATACAGTAACTATTAACAGGAAAAGGGAATAAAGTCACTTTGTATATGAATATTTGTAGATTCCTCTCTGGTCTTGAGCAGGGCAGCCCAAACGCCGTAGTCCTGTTTTATTCGTGTTTGATTTTCAGAAATCATATATAAACCTTGTGGGCTTCAGGCAGCTTCCTTTTCTGGAAATCTGTATTTCAGTCTTAAGGTTTGGAGGTTGATGTACAGTGCAGCCCCTTCTTAATATATTTCGGGCGGGGGGGGGGAGTTTCATTTATTCCATTTATTTGTTGGATTTATGTCCAGTCCCTCAGCAAAAAGTGATCACAATCAAAGCCTTTCTTTTAATTCTGCAACCACAACGTGTGAGGCAGTTTAGGCCGAGAGGGCGAGCGCGACTCACTTAAAGTCACCCCATGACGATCAGTGTCGGAAGCAAAGATTAAACCTACGTTTCCCCGGGGTTAAAGTCAGTGGGGAAGCAAGATTCATTTAATGACCATGTTACTGGTTTAAGAACCCCAGTGATTCACTTGTCAAATGTGGCAAGAAAAGCCGTAACTTGCTTAACGAATGTCTCACTTAGCAACATAAATTTGGGGCTCAATCGTGGTCGTAAGTCGAGGACTGCCTGGACCTGGAGAGTTTTCCCTTAGAAGTAATATTTTTGGACGTCGTCTGCCATTGCTTGCTTCCTAGGGCTAGGGGGTAGTGACTGGCCCAAAGTCAATCCGTACGGGATTGGAATTTGTGAGCAGCTGGCTTGCAGTCTGGAGTCCTGAACTACTACTATACTTATTTACCTACTACGGGTAGGGCTCGACTGAGGATGGGCCACTTAGTGACCGTGTCACAGTGACATCAGCGTTGGAAAAAAGTGACTTATGACCATTTTTTAATACCTTTACGACCGTTGCAGCCGCCCCATGGCCGTGCGATTTACATTCAGATGCTCGACAACTGATTCACACTTACGACGGTCACAGTGTCCGGGGCTGTCACGTGATCCCCTTTTGCCACGTTCTGGCCAGCCAAGACAATGGGGGGAAACCAGATTCACTTAACGACTGGGCTACTCACTGAACGACCGCAGTGAGTCCCTGAACGACCGCAGCAAGAAAAGTTGTGAGACAGGGCCAAGCTCACTTGACCGACTTCTCACTTCACAACGTAAATGTTGGGGGCCGTTGCAGTCATAAGTCGAGGACTCCCTATAGTGAGAGAGCGAGGCAATGAGAACCATCAACCCGTGGAACAGAAGTTGCCTTCAGAAATTCTGGGAGCTTCATCCTTGGAAGCTTTCAAGAAGAGATTGGGCTGCCCTCTGTCAGAAACGGTGTAGGGTCTCCTGATTGGGCAGCTGGGGGTTGGACTAGATGACCTTGAAGGTCCTTCCAACACTGTTAATGTTATTATTCTGTTATTCAGAAGTTGTGGGAGCTTCATCCCTGGAGGCTTTCAACAAAAGACTGGACTGCCCTCTGTCAGAAATGGTGTAGGGTCTCCTGCTTGGGCGGGTGGGCGGGGGTGGACTAGATGACCTCCAAGGTCCCTTCCAACTCTTTTTTTCTGTTGTTATTCTGTTATTCAGAAGTTGTGGGAGCTTCATCCCTGGAGACTTTTAACAAGAGACTGGACTGCCAAAATAAGTCTGAAATGGCGTAGGCACTCCTGCTTGGGTGGGCGGGCGGGGTTGGGCTAGATGACCTCCGAGGTCCCTTCCGACTCTTGTTAATCTGAATACTGTTGCACTGGAGAGTCATTCTTAAGGGGCACTTGCGCTTCGACATAGCAAGAGCAGAACCTCAGAAGGCTTTTCCGCGGGGGGGGGGGGAGAATAGGAGATAAAGATTGGATGAAAATCCTTATTTTCATTTTATTTTCATTGCATTTGATTCTCGGAAGGCGCCTAACCCCCAGGGCTGGGCCGGGCGCCTGACGGGAGCTCCCCTTTGGCAGGGAAACTCGATTGACGTCTCCCGCCCTGCCAAGATCTCATTTCTGGAGGACTGGCAGACAGGGAAGGAGGCCGTTCAAGTGGGGGGGTGGCACGGCTGCCAAAATTCAGCCAAAGAAGATCCCCCACAGCTTGTGATTCTTATTTCTTGTGTGATGCCTGCGTCCCTTTACACATTGGGGGTCTCTCGAAGAGAAACTGGCACGAGGGGCCCCTTAAACACTCTTTTTTCAGGCCAGCTCACCGTTTCCGAGCTGCCTCCCTCCTCACTGGGGGCAGAATCCTCTTTCTCTCCATGTCTCTTTCTCTCCGTCTCTCTGTCTCTGTTTCTCTCTCTCTATCTCTCTTTCTCTCTCTTTCTTTCTCTCTCTTTCTCTCCATGTCTCTCTTTCTCTCTGTCTCTCTTTCTCTCTCTCTGTTTTTCTCTTTCTGTCTCTGTCTCTCTCTATGTCTCTCTTTCTCTCCATGTCTCTGTTTCTGTCTGTCTGTCTGTCTGTCTCTTTCTCTCTCTGTCTCTCTCTTTCTCTCTCTCTGTTTTTCTCTCTGTGTCTCTTTCTTTCTGTCTCTGTCTCTCTCTATGTCTCTCTTTCTCTCCATGTCTTTGTTTCTCTCCATCTCTCCGTCTGTCTGTCTCTCTGTCTGTCTGTCTCTTTCTCTCTCTGTCTCTCTTTTTCTCTCTCTCCCTGTCACTCTCGGTCTCTCTCTCTCTCTCGTTCTTTCCATGTCTCTTTCTCTCTGTCTCTCTGTCTCTTTCTCTCTCTCCATCATTCACTGTTTTTCTCCCTCCCTCCCTGTCACTCACTCACTCTGTCTGTCTCTTGCTCTCTCTCTCTGTCCATATGTAGCTATGCACAAAAGGAAAATTATTGCCTGTCGTGGGGTTAATTCCCCCCCCCTTGGTTCTGCCTGACCATTTTTGCTTCGTCCCCTTTCGTGGCACTTTGACTCCCTCCTTCCCCCCCTCCCTGGGAGACCTTTAGCCGACGGAATTCGCAATCGGAAAAAAAGAAAAGAAAAAAGAACAAAATTCCGCTGGGGAAAAAAGGAGCCCGAATTGCTCTTTGATCCCAGCAGTTTAAAGAAGGTTTAGATAAAAAAGAAGGGGAAAAAACCCAGAGCAGTTTAGCTAGGTGGTTCTACCAAACTCTCCATTTCCCCCCTCTGCTCCGGGGTCTTTGGGTTCACGGCTGGGCCTTGGCTCTGCCCGTTTCCCGTTGGGCGATCTCCCCCAAAAGAGAAGAGGTTGATCTCAAGGGCGCCCACCGTTCTGCACCAACCAGGTGTGGAGGTGAAACTCAACTCCTCCTCACCTTACAGCTGCGAGGGACGAAGGGAGGCGCCTGTTTGGCAGCCAGGGCTGTTTTCCCTCGTCCGACCTGAAAGTCTCCCGGGCCTTGCCAGCTCTTGCAGCTTTTCTGGGGCCTCGGCGGAAGGCCGGCTCTTCCGTTCTTGAAGGCGGCACGATTTCTGCCGAGAGCAGCGTTAGGCCGACTGAGGCAGGAAAAGGTCCCTGCACCCAAAAGGCAAAACCCTTGGAGAGAATGGGAGGAAGAAGGGAAGGAGGAGAGGAAGAGGGAGGCAGGATGGGAGACAAACTGGAGTCCTGATCACTTTACAAATCAGTGGTTTTATGACTACGTGTTTCCTTCCTTCCTTCCTTCCTTCCTTCCTTCCTTCCTTCCTTCCTTCCTTCCTTCCTTCCTTCCTTCTGTCCATCTCTCATCCTTCTGTTTTCTTCCTTCCTCTTTTTCCTTTCCTTTCCCCTCCCTCCCTCCCTTCTGTCTCTCATCCTTCTGTTTGTTTCTTTCCTCTTTTTCCTTTCCTCCCTTTTTCCCTCCCTTCCTCTCCTTTTCCTTCTGTTTTCCTTATCCTTCCCCTCTTTTTCCTTCCTTCCGTCCTTCTCTCATCCTTCTGTTTGCTTCCTCTTTTGTCTTTCCTTCCTTTTTCCCTCCCTCTCTCCCTCCCTCTCTTTTTCCTTCTATTTTCCTTATCTTTCCTTCCCCTCTTTTTCCTTTCTTTTGCCTTCCTTCCCCTCTTTTTTCCTTTTCTTCCTTTTTCCTTCTCTCTTCCTTATCCTTCCTACCCCTCTTTCTCCTTTCTTTTTCCTTCCCATCCTCCCTCCCTCCTTTTTTCTCTCTCTTTCTCTCTCTCTCACGCACACACAGGACTTATGGGCAGAGAGACCCAAAGACATCGATCCGCTCTGTGAGAAGTTTATTACTTTCTCATCCAGGGACAGAGAGATGCCATCATCTCGGAATTAAGCCCAGCGGATTTAGTGAGTTGCAGACCGCGAAAGCTTTCGCCAGAACGGACCCGTCTTGGGGTGCGAAAGGATGGCGGCTGTCGCTGGTGCAGACGGAGGGCCAACTGGTTGCAAAATCCATCACACAGACTTTGGCCTCAATTACGTCCCACTCCTTTCATATCTCTTCAAACGAACCTCGCTTGGAGAGTCCTTCAAGCCAGCCTCAAAAAAATGTTCCTGCTGGTTTATACAAATATTTTCATTGCCCTGTTAAGAAACTGGAGTGGGTGGGTTTGGGATGGCCAAGGCAGCTGTCCGGGACCCTGTTTACTCCAGGGTGCTGTTAATCCTGTTATCCAGGACCTGGTGTAAAGTTGATTGGTGGATCAGCTTTCAGGGCCACGAAGAGCCGAATTTGAGAAATACAGCTTTGGAAGATCGTCTTGAGTTCTTCCACAAGTGTTTATGGTCAGTAAGCAGACTCCACTTGGAAATATGAGATCATTGGCAAGCAGAGATGTGGGCTGCGCTGAGCTGAGGGTTTAAAGGCTTCCTTTTGATCTTTATCGGTGGAAAAAAATCAGGTTCTACATCTAGGCAAGGAAAACAAAATGCACAGGTACAGAATAGGTGGTACCTTGCTCAATAGGAGTAACTGTGAAAGGGATCTTGGAGTCCTGGTGGAGAACCATTTAAATAGGAGCCAGCCGTGGGCAGCAGCTGCCAAAAAAGCCAACACAGTCCTAGGCTGCATCAACAAAGGGATAGAATCAAGATCACGTGAAGTGTTAATACCACTTTATAAGGCCTTGGAAAGGCCACACTTGGAATACGGCATTCAGTTTTGGTCACCACGATGTAAAAAAGATGTGGAGACTCTAGAAAGAGTGCAGAGAAGAGCAGCAAAGATGATTAGGGGACTGGAGACTAAAACATATGAAGAACGGTTGCAGGAACTGGGTATGTCTATTTTAATAGAAAGAAGGAGTAGGGGAGACATGATAGCAGTGTTCCAATATCTCAGGGGTTGCCCCAAAGAAAAGGGGGTCAACCTGTTCTTCATAGCCCCCGAAGGCAGGACAAGAACCAATAGATGGAAACTAACCAAGGAGTGAAGCAACCTGGAATCAAGGAGCAATTTCCTAAGAATTGGAACAATTAAATCAGTGGAGCAACTTGTCACAAGCAGTTGTGGGTGCACCCTCGCTGTTTTTAAGAAGAGACTGGGCAGCCATTTGTCTGAGCAGGGGGTTGGATTAGATGACCTCTGAAGTCCCTTCCGACTCTGTTAATTTTATCTCGCATCAGGAAACTGAGCTATGCCATCAATCCATTTCCCAAGCGTGGGAATAAATATTTTCTTGGCCAGGTTCCCCCATAATTGCTGGAGCAAGCAGGAGTTGTTGGCAAGGGCACTGCCCTACTTCAGGACTCTGGCTTCCAGCCGCAAAGAAAATGAAACTCTCTTGGCTGGCCCAGCAAGAATCGGCTTTCAGGTGTCTGACCGCATTCTTCCCGTGGTCAGCTGGGGCGAGTTTGGGACGCCCTTGGCCTTCCAGCTGTTGCATCCTACAAGCAGAGCAAACACGGGCCAAGGCAAGGCTTGCTGTGGCTTCTGGACCTCTGGAGGTCCTATAGGTTCTCCATCCTTCGCCTCCTACTTGGTGGGATGATGATGATAATATGCCTTCAGTGGTGTCCAACTCTTGCCGATCCTGTGGGCCGCTAATGCGATCCTTGCTTGTATAACCAGAGGCCCAGGATCCAAGTCAGGTGAAGTCTTGGTGCCGCTGTATTAAGCCTTAGGAAGGCCATAGCTGGAATCCTGCATCCAGTTGTTGGTCACCACGTTACAAAAAAGATGTGGAGACTTTGGGAAAAGCCCAGAGAGGAGCAACAAAGAGGATCAAAGGCCTGGAGACTAAAACATACGAAGGGCAGTTGAAGGAACTAAGTATGGCCGGTCTAGAGGAAAGAAGGACTAGAGGGGACGCGATACCAGTCTTCCAATATTTGAGGGGCTGCCCCAAAGAAGAGGGGTATATGTGTCAACCTATTCTCCAAAGCATCTGAGGTGAAGGCAAGGATCAATGGATGGAAACTAATCAAGGAGAGAAGCAACCTAGAACTGAGGAGAAACTTCCTGACAGTGAGGACAATTAATCAGTGGAACAGCCTGCCACCAGAAGTTGTGGGTGCTCCATCACTGGAGATTTTTAAGAAGAGCCTTGACAGTCACCTGTCTGAAATGGCATAGGGTTTCCTGCGTGTGCAGGGGGCTGGACTAGAAGACCTCCAAGGTCCCTTCCAGCTCCATTCTGATTCTTATCTTGCATTGCAGACACTCCTCAGCTTACAGCAGTTCTGCAAGGGACCACTGGAAGTTGCAAAGCCACTTTAAAAAAAAAGGGACTTGTGACCATTTCTGAGACGTAGACAAATGCGCGTCGACATTAGAGAGCACCGTGAGAACTTGGGGTTCAGCCGAGGGAGGGGCACGAAGGGGAGAACGACCCGTCCCTGGGTCTGGTTCTTTTGGCACGCAGCGCCCCGTGGCAGCCTCCAGGGAGTGGGTTCGGTTGGGTGTTTGCAATCAGGTTTTGCTCTTCTCGGATCCTGTTGCCTGGTGATGCTTTGGGGACAAACATTGGAGCCCCAAATATTCAGTTATGGATGCTGGAGAAAAAGAAACTCTGTGCAAAAGTAGCATTCCTTCCAGCCTTCCTTCCTTGCTCTTTCTTCTTCCTTCTTCCCTCTTTTCTTTCCTTCTTTCCTTCCTTCTTCCCTCTTTTCCTCCCTTCTTCCTCATTTCCTCCTTCCTTCCTTGCTCTTTCTTCCTTCTTCCCTCTTTTCTTTCCTTCTTTCCTTCCTTCTTCCCTCGTTTCCCCCTTCCTTCCTATTTCTCCTTCCTTCCTTTTTCTCCTTCCTTCTTCCCTCTCTTCTTTCCTTCTTTCTTTCCTTCCTCTTTCTCCTTCCATCCTTCCTCTTTCCCATCTCCTGCCACCCCTCCTTCCTTTCCTCCCTTCCCCTTCCTCCCTTTCTTTTTCTTTTCTTTCTCTTCTTTTTTCTTTCCTTCATTCTCCCTCTTTCCTTCTCTCCCCCCCCCCCTCTCTGGCACTAGGACACTACTTCTGTAGGATTTGGGGGGGATCTGGGAAGGTTTAGACTCATCGGGTTGGAAGGGACCTTCGAGGTCTTCTAGTCCAACCCCCTCAACTATGGCTGAGCCCTTGTTGGGTGTCCTTCAGAACGCTGACTGCGCCTTCCTATCTTGGCTCCTGATGGCATTTCTCTCTCCCCCTCCCTCTCCTCCCCCACCCCAAAAGGTCCATGCCTGGGAGATCTCCGACCACTTGCTACAGATCCAGCAGGACGTGGAGTCCTGCTACTTCGCAGCCCAAACCATGAAGATGAAAATCCAGACCTCGTTCTATGAGCTCCCCACCGATTCCCACGTCTCCCTCCGCGACTCCCTGCTTTCCCACATCCAGAACCTGAAGGACATGTCCCCCGTCATCGTCACCCAGGTGAGCATCCGGTACGGGCAGGGGTACGGGTGGGCACTCCTTAGCTCCGACAGGCCCACCCGGCCGGCTTCTGGGTTCGCTTGGTTGGCCTCTGCGGGTCACTCTGAGATCTGGGCTGGACAGGCAGGCCTTGTTTGCTCTGCTCCAGCAAGAATAGGCGGATACCATGCAAGAATATGCATATAGTACAGTGGTTGGGAATCCTTTTCCCCTCGGGAGCCAAAAGCACACGCCTACGCCCACCCCCACAATTCAGTCCCGCCCCCTGCGCATGTGCGCAAACACCCCCTCCCCCCGCATGCCCCCTTTTGGGCCTAGCTGGCCTCGGTGAAGCCTCCGGAGGCAGGAAACAGCCCGTTTCCCGACTTCCGGTAGGCCCGTTTTTCTCCCTCCCCAGGCTCCAGAGGCTTTCTAGGAGGCTGAAAACGCCCTCCTCCCGGAGTCTCCGTGCGAGCCCTGTACTTACCCAGAATTGCGTGGAGATTCCTGGGAAGGGACGGGCAGAGGGGGCGGGCCAGCCGAAAATCAGCCAGGGCAATGCTGGCGTGCCCACTGATACGGCTTCGCATGCCACCTGTGCCATAGGATCCCCCATCACGGATATGGTATATTCTTGTGCAGAGAAGAGCAACTAAGACGATGAAAGGGCTGGAGACAAAAACGTAGGAAGAACGGTTGCAGGAATTGGCTTTGGCCAGTCTAGGGAAAAGAAGGACTGGGGAGGACCTGAGAGCAGTCTTCCAGGGTTTGGGGGGCTGCCTCAAAGAAGAAGGGGGGGGGTCAACCTATTCTCCAAAGCACCTGAGGGCAGGACAAGGAATAATGGATGGAAACTATTCAAGGAGAGAAGCAACCTGGAACTAAGGAGAAATTTCCCAACACTGAGAACAATTAGCCAGTGGAACAGAAGTTGCCTTCAGAAATGGTGGGTCCAGTTTCTTTAAGAAGAGATGGGTCAGCCATTTATCTTAAACGGTCTAGGGCAGGGGTGTCCAAACTTGGCAACTTTAAGACTTGTGGCTGCTGGCTGGGGAATTCTGGGAGTTGAAGTCCACAAGTCTTAAAGTTGCCAAGTTTGGACACCACTGGTCTAGGGTGTCCCGCCCGAGCAGGGGAGTGGACTAGAAGACCTCCCAGGTCCCTTCTAGCTCTCTTCTGATGGAAGGATCTCATTCTGGGGATCTGCTCTGCACTCTTATCTTATTAAGAGCCGTGATGGTGCGTGCAGAGGTTAGAGTGCAGCATCACAGGCTAACTCTGCCCACTGCCAGGAGTTCAATCCTGACCGGCTTAAGATTGACTCAGCCTTCCATCCTTCCGAGGTCGGTAAAATGAGGACCCAGATTATTGGGGGCAAGAGGCTGACCCTATAAACCACTTAGAGAGGGCTGCAAAGCATTGTGAAGTGGTATATAAGTCTATGTTCTAAAGAAGGAAGGAAGGGCTATGGTGGCACAGAGAATGCAGTAATGCAGACTCACTCACTGCCCACTGCCAGGAGTTCGATCCTGACCAGCTGAAGGTGGACTCAGCCTTCCATCCTTCATAGGTCGGTAAAATGAAGACCCAGATGGTTGGGGGGCAAGCAGCTGACCCTGTAAAGCGGTATATAAGTCTTAGGTGCTATTGCTATCTGCAATCTACCTCTGACTTCCCGCCTTCTCTTTCTCTCCTCCTCTCCGTACGCAGCTGGCGTTAGCCATAGCAGACCTGGCCTTGCAGATGGCTTCCTGGAAAGGCTGCGTGCACACCTTGGTTGAAAAGTAAGTCTTCCCCCTTTTCAGATCTGGTCTTAGAGTAGCCGATCAAAACCCAGGTTGTGTTGGGGTCCCGCAGGGGTGAGCCGAGTGCAGTCCAAGGGCCAGGGCGGGGAGCAGGTGACTTCTGGAGGGTGAATTGCAGCTTCCCTGCTTAGCTCCGATTTGACAGCATTTGATTTGTTTTTAATTGCACAGGTAAGTCCTCAGCATACGACTGTAATGGAGTCTGCCCATTACAGTTGTTGGCTGTAAGGGTAATACAGGTGGTTCTTGATTTTTAACCATGTCAGTTTATTTTGTCATGCTCGTGTCTGTATTGGAGGTGGGTGACCCTTTGAGAGCTATATGCAATGAAATTTCATTTTAATGTATGCCAATTAATGTACATTCAAAGTAGCAATAAAGTTTTATTCTGTTCTGTTCTATTCTATTTCTTAACCTTATTCTATTCCTATTCCGAATTCTATTCTATTTCTCTGTTCTATTTCTTAATCATATTGTATTCCTAATTCTAATTCTTAATTTTATTCTATTCCTATTCCTTATTCTAATCTAATCTAATCTATTTCTTGATTTTATTCTACTCCTATTCCTAATTCTATTCTTTTCTATTACTATATTCTATTCTAATCTAATCTAATTCTTAATCTTATTCTATTCTAATTCTAATTCTTAATTTTATTCTATTCCTAATTCTATTGTATTCCTATATTCTATTCTAATCTATTCTAATTCTTAATTTTATTCTATTCCTATTCCTAATTCGATTCTATTCCTATATTCTATTCTAATCTATTCTAATCTAATCTAATTCTTAATATTATTCTATTCCTATTCCTTATTCTATTCTATTCCTATATGCTATTCTAATCTAATTAATTCTTACTCTATTCTATTCTAATTCTAATTCTTAATGTTATTCTATTCCTAATTATATTCTATTCCTAGATTCTATTCTAATTCTAATCTAATTCTTAATATTATTCTATTCCTATTCCTTATTCTATTCTATTCCTATATGCTATTCTAATCTAATCTAATTCTTAATCTTACTCTATTCTATTCTAATTCTAATTCTTAATTTTATTCTATTCCTAATTCTATTCTATTCCTAGATTCTATTCTAATTCTATTCTAATTCTTAATATTATTCTATTCCTATTCCTTATTCTATTCTATTACTATATGCTATTCTAATCTAATCTAATTCTTAATCTTATTCTATTCTATTCTAATTCTTAATTTTATTCTATTCCTAATTCTATTGTATTCCTATATTCTATTCTAATCTATTCTAATTCTTAATTTTATTCTATTCCTATTCTTAATTCGATTCTATACCTATATTCTATTCTAATCTATTCTAATCTAATCTAATTCTTAATATTATTCTATTCCTATTCCTTATTCTATTCTATTCCTATATGCTATTCTAATCTAATCTAATTCTTATTCTTCTATTCTAATTCTAATTCTTAATGTTATTCTATTCCTAATTCTATTCTATTTCTAGATTCTATTCTAATTCTAATCTAATTCTTAATCTTACTCTATTCCTATTCCTTATTCTATTCTATTCCTATATGCTATTCTAATCTAATCTAATTCTTAATCTTACTCTATTCTATTCTAATTCTAATTCTTAATTTTATTCTATTCCTTATTCTATTCCTAGATTCTATTCTAATTCTAATCTAATTCTTAATATTATTCTATTCCTATTCCTTATTCTATTCTATTCCTATATGCTATTCTAATCTAATCTAATTCTTAATCTTACTCTATTCTATTCTAATTCTAATTCTTAATTTTATTCTATTCCTAATTCTATTCTATTCCTAGATTCTATTCTAATTCTAATCTAATTCTTAATATTATTCTATTCCTATTCCTTATTCTATTCTATTCTATTCCTATATGCTATTCTAATCTAATCTAATTCTTAATCTTACTCTATTCTATTCTAATTCTAATTCTTAATTTTATTCTATTCCTAATTCTATTCTATTCCTAGATTCTATTCTAATCTATTCTAATTCTTAATCTTACTCTATTCCTATTCCTTATTCTATTCTATTCCTATATTCTATTCTAATCTATTCTAATCTAATCTAATTCTTAATTTCATTCTATTCCTATTCCTTAACAGAATAACAGAGTTGGAAGCTGTTCTGTCCTCTTCTCATCCTTATTCTTTTTGTTTGCTTATCTTGTCCTGCTTCTGTAGTGTAGGTGGGAGGCGGGTGATCCTTTGAGAGCCACTTGCCGACGAGCGTACACTCAAAAGCCACACAAAAGTTGCTGTAAGTCTCAATTCTGATTCCGTCTCTTCTCAACTTCCCGGGGGACACCAGGTACAATAACGATGTGACCTCCCTGCCCTTCCTGCTGGAGATCCTGACGGTGCTCCCCGAGGAGGTTCACAGCCGGTCCTTGCGGATCGGTGCCAACCGACGCACCGAGATCATCGAAGACTTGGCCTTCTACTCCAGCACGGTGGTCTCCCTCCTGGTGAGTTTGGGTTCCAAAGAGTAGCAGCTCAGCTCAACTCAACTCTAGCCTCTCGCAGAGAGACACGTGGAGAAGCCTAGGAGTTGGGAAGATTTGAACCCTTGTCGGCCATAAAATCAAGAGGGTGGCTTGGTGCAACTGAACCCCACTGGTCTTGAGCATAAGAGGGGATTAATAAAGGAGAATATTTATAGCTCAGGGTTGCAATGGGGGGTCCTGGGTGCTCTCTGAGCTTGGTGGTTTTCTTGCAGACGTTTCATGGCCCAACTAGGGAACGTCATCAGGGCTCAAGGGAGTGGGTGTGGGTGTGGGTGAAAGGGAGAGGGGAGGAGGGGAGGTGATTGGTGCTCTCTGAGCTTGGTGGTTTCCTTGCAGACGTTTCCTGACCCAACTAGGTAACATCATCAGTGCTGGAAGGGAGGGGCGGTTTGTGAAGAGGAGGAGGGAAGAGGAAGCAGAAGAAGGGAGGAAGATGAAGGAAGAGGAGGACTGTGGGATCCTGAGTGCTCTCTGAGTTTGATGGTTTTCTTGATGACGTTTCATGACCCAACTAGGAAACACCATCCGTGCTAGAAGGGAGTGGGGTTTGCAGAATGGAAGAGGAGGATGCGATGGAGGAGAAGGAAAGAGAAGAGGAGGAGGAGGACTGTGGGGTCCTCGGTGCTCTCTGAGCTTGGTTGTTTTCTTGCAGACATTTCATTACCCAACTAGGGAACATCATCAGTTCTGGAAGGGTTTGGGAGGAGGAGGAGGAGGAGGAGAAGGAAGAGAGGACTGTGGGGGTCCTTGGTGCTCTGAGCTAGGTGGATTTCTTGCAGGCGTTTCATGACCCAACTAGGGAACATCATCAGTTCTTGGAAGCCTTCAAGCTTGAGAAGCAACCGCCTTGGTGGGTGGGCAGTTTCGGAAGCTGAACCTGGGCCTCTTCTCTCTCTCCGCCAGATGACCTGCGTGGAGAAAGCCGGGAGCGACGAGAAGATGCTCATCAAGATCTTCCGTTGCCTGGGAAGCTGGTTCAACCTGGGCGTTCTGGACAGCACCTTCATGGCCAACAGCAAGTTGCTCTCCCTGCTTTTTGAGGTTCTGGTGCGTGTCCCGGAGGCCCCCCCACCCCTTCACAAGCCTCGGAGGGGCAACTGGGCACTCAAGTGCCGAGAAGGAAGACGCCGTTGCAGGTGTCGGAACTTGGGGGTGGGAGCAAAGCCATGGTGGTAGGAGCAGAACAATCTCCCCCTTTATGTCACCACACGGTTAGGAGGAAGATCAAGACACCGCCATATTAAACACAACCCTGATAAACGAGGGCCTTAAGGACAGGTAATCCTCCGCTGAACGGCTGCTCAGAATTATAACCGACCCACCTTTGGGCTAGTCATCACCTGGGTTCAAACTTCTGACGGTGCCCCCTCCCTCTTTTTTTAAAAAACAATTTTTTTATTAGATAAACATTAAAAACATTGGACATAGTGCAACATTTCTGGCATAAACGTTTCCACATAAATGATTGGATCTTACAACGATTACATTTTGTATCCCTTACATAGGTGGGTGTAGTCAGTCAGATTACCTGTCCGTTGATCCTTTCTTTTATATAATTGCTAATCCTACAAATACATATCCAATTCCTGCCTATCACACAGTCTTAATATCCTATTTTCCAATTTTTAACTTTTCTGTGTTTTTCTGCCCCGGCCTTTTCCCCTCCTTTCTAACCATCAATACCATTTGTCCCAGATTTCGTGGTATTCCGTCTCACTCTTGTCTTTGAGCTCTAGAGTCAGTCTGTCCATCTCTGCGCACGTCAGTATCTTCTTTATCAAGGAAGTCTCCTTGTTTTTCCATTTTTGCACAAAAACCAGCTGCCGTTAATATACACAGCATTAAATATAGCCCACCTTTGCCATGTTTTTATTTTGTGATCCCTAGTAGAGATAATTCTGGCCACAACTCCATCCTTTGATTTAGTGTCCCTTCCAAATGCTTCCTTATCTGATGCCAAAAAGCCCTCGCTTTCATGCACTCCCACCACATATGGTAGAAGGTCCCTAGTGCAACGTTACATTTCCAACATGGTGGCGATAAGTTTTTATTAATTTTAGCTAATCCTGTGGGTGGGATGTGCCACCTAGAGAACATCTTGTGTAAGTTTTCCTTATATGAGGTGATGGTGCCCCTTCCCTCTTGATCCCTTGACCGAACTTCGTACACCTGGGTTGAATTTACCGGCCATTTGAAGTGTCCTGGAGGGGCGTTGCACTGCCCCGTTTCACAAGATTGGTTTTCCGGCAAAACCTCCCCTGCATTGCTTAACAGCTGCCATTAAATTTGTCGTAAAGCCAGTTCAGTCACCAGGCCCTTTTCACAACAATCACGATTTAAGGACGGTGATGGGGCATGCTCCATTATGGTCGTAAACCCAGGACAACTTACAAGCACATTCGTTTTTCGAAATTTGTGTGGTCCGGTTCCCCCCTGCCTTTTTTGTTTGTTTGTTGAGATGGCAGGCCGTCCTCAACTTAACGACCGCAAATTGAGCCAAAAACATTTATGTCGTTGCGTGAGAAATGTGTTCAGCGAGTTTCGCCCCGTTTTACGACTTTCCTTGCCGCGTTTGTCAAGCGAATCGCTGCGATTGTTAAACAAGTGCATCTGGTTTCCTTGTTGACGTTGCTCTTCAAAACGGGATCGCGTGATTCCCAGGACGCTGCTACCGTCATAAACGCGAGTCAGTTGTCGAGCATCCGAATGTAAATCGCGCGACCGCGCAACAGCAGTCCTAAGTGTGAAAAACGGGTCATAAGTCACTTTTTTTCTAGCGACGTTGGAACTTTGGTCACTGAACTGTTGTAAGTCAAGGACGACCTGTACACCGGCTAGTGGAGACTCAGTGAAAATCTACTCTGCTTGGTTATGAAGAGTACAGACGGTGCTCGACTTACAACTGTTTGCAATTATGACAGATCTGCAACTTTCCCCATTATGTCAAGGGACAGTTAGGTAGAAGATCAAAGGAATCCCATCTTAACACAACTCCGATAAAAGTGGATGTTACGGTACAGTTTACCGTACGGCAGGGGTGTCCAAACTTGGGAACTTTAAGACTTGTGGACTTCAACTCCCAGAATTCCCCAGCCAGCTCTGCTGGGAGTTGAAGTCCACAAGTCTTAAAGTTCCCAAGTTTGGACACCCCTGCCGTACGGTATGGTTAAGTACAGAAAGTTCTTGACTTACGACTGACCTGCCTCAGTGCTGGTTATGACCTGAATTCAAAGTTCTGATGCTGCCCCCATGGGGTCACATGAGCATGTGATTAGATAGGTGTTTAACCCTCCCTCTCCATCCAATGTGGCAGGGAAGTGTGAATAACCACATTGTCAGGTTTCCAAATAGCATCCAAAAGTAAATCAGAGTCCGAGGCAAAGGATTCCCCAAAGTTCCAATTGATGAAGAGAGCCACGTTGGCACATCTGGGGAAACCGAAATCTGAAAGCTTCCCGGTTTTCCCCACCCAGTTGAAAGTTCAAGATCCCCCCCCCACACACACATACGTCCATCCCATGGTCCAATCTCCCACTGCCATGCTGGCAGTTCCACCCATCCAGATCCGGTCAGGTGCAGAGACAAAGGATGACTTTGGCTTTCTAGAAAGAATGTTGTTATGGCTACATATCACCCAACTCCGTACAATCCCCCCTCCCATTTTCCCACCATAGAAAATGCACAGCAGAATAATAGAAAGTGTGACAGGCCTGAGATCCAAAAGAAAAGATGGCTTCAGGCCTGACACACAGTTAATCAGGAAATACTCGGGCGTGGGAAAACTGAGATCCGTGAGGGAGGTTTAAGCAAGATCTCTGGGTGGCCTCTTTTCCAGCAACAGGACAAGACGTCGTCCAACCTGCATGAAGCCGCTTCGGACTGCATCTGTTCCGCCCTCTACGCCATTGAGAACGTGGAGACCAACCTGCCCCTCGCCCTGCAGCTCTTCCAGGGCGTCCTGACACTGGAGACGGCATACCACATGGCCGTAGCCTGCGAGGACCTGGACAAGTGAGTACCGGGAGCGTCCGTCCCCTGGTCCTTGTCGCTGGGCAGGTGTCTTAAGAGCAAGGTGTTCAGCCAGGTGGGGGCTGTGTTGAATTTCCAATCTCGGTTGTTAAAGAGAACAGGAGATTGGGGCTGGGCTCAAGGAGATGTTCCCAAGAGGTCAGAAACGGGGAGAGCATGAGTTCTAGTGCTGCCTTAGGCCATGAAAGCTAGCTGGGTGTCTTTGGGCCAATCACCAGGAGACTGGGAGTTCTAGTCCCGCCTTAGGCATGAAAGCTGGCTGGGTGACTGGGCCAATCACCAGGAGATTGGGAGTTCTAGTCCTGCCATAGGCATGAAAGCCAACTGGGTGACTGGGCCAATCACCAGGAGACTGGGAGTTCTAGTCTCGCCATAGGCACGAAAGCTGGCTGGGTGACTGGGCCAATCACCAGGAGATTGGGAGTTCTAGTCCTGCCATAGGCATGAAAGCCAACTGGGTGACTGGGCTAATCACCAGGAGACGGTGAGTTCTAGTCTCGCCATAGGCATGAAAGCCAGCTGGGTGACATTGGGTCAATCATCCATTGCTAAACGAGACAGTTGTTAAGTGAGTTTTGCCCCCGTTTACGACCTTCCTTGCCGTAGCTGTTAAGTGATTCCCTGCAGTGGTTAAGCTAGTCACGTGATTGTTAAGTGAATCCTGGCTTCCCTTTTGATTTTGCTTTTCAGAAGGTGGCAAAAGGGCATCCTGGATTCGTTCCTGCCCACTTTTGCCCTTCCTGAGATTGTCTTGCCAAACTCACAATTGCCTTGTTGTTGTTGTCGTTTTTCGTAGGGTTCTCAATTACTGCCGGATCTTCACTGAACTCTGCGAGACCTTCCTGGACAAAATCGTTTGCACCCCGGGCCAAGGTTTGGGTGACCTGCGCACTATAGAGCTGCTCCTGATCTGTGCGGGACACCCCCAGTACGAGGTAGGACGCCCCAACCTCCACCTTCCACTTCCTTGGTAGAACCCGTGACTGTCTTGAACGTTTTAGGGTGCTCAAGAGCGTGTTGAGAGAGGAGGGTACCCCCTTGTGCCAGAAGAGGGGGGGGATTTAAAAGGACCCCCTATCACTGGGCCCTATCTAACAAAATGAAATTCAGCGTAGAGAAAAGTAAAGTCTTACACATATCGATTGGGTGAAACCAGGCTTAATAGCAGTAAGTATGAGAGGGATCTTGGAGTCCTGGTGGACAACCATTTAAATAGGAGCCAGCCGCGTGCAGCAGATGCCAAAAAAGCCAACACAGTTCTAGGCTGCATCAACAGAGGGAGAGAATCAAGAGCAAGGGAGGGACTAATCCCACTCTCTAAAGCCTTAGTAAGGCCACACCTAGAGTCCTGCAGAACGGTGTTTCTCAAACTTGGCGACTTTAAGTCCTGTGGACTTCAACTCCCAGAATTCCCCAGCCCCAAAGTCGCCAAGGTTGAGAAACACTGCTCTAGAAAAAGTGCAGAGAAGAGAAACCAGGATGATGAGGGGACTGGAGGCTCAAACATACGATGGACGGTTGCAGGAACTGGGCCTGGCTAGTCTAGGGAAGAGAAGGACCAAGGGAGACAGGATAGCAGCCTTCCAATGTTTGAGGGGCTGCCCCAGAGAGGAGGGGGGTCAAGCTATTCTCCAAAGCACCCGAAGGCCAGACAAGGAATAATGGATGGAAACCGACCAAGGAGAGATTCAACCTGGAAATAAGGAGGAATTTTCTGACAGTGAGACGTTGCCTTTGGAAGTTGTGGGAGCTTCATCCCTGGAGGCTTTCAAGTAAAGACTGGACTGCCCTCTGTCAGAAATGGTGTAGGGTCTCCTGCTTGGGTGGGTTGGACTAGATGACCTCTAAGGTCCCTTCCAACTCTGTTAATCTGTAATCCCTACTTCCCCCAACTCCCAGGTGGTGGAGATATCCTTCAACTTCTGGTACCGGCTAGGCGAGCACCTGTACAAGACAGACGACCCCATCATCCACAGCATCTTCAAGGCCTACATTCAGCGGCTCCTTCACGCCCTGGCCCGCCACTGCCAGCTGGACCCTGACCACGTAAGCCCACTCCCCTCCATGACCCACCCCCCTCCCCAGTTTGTCTCTCAGGCCAGCAGTCCCCCGTCTGTGTCGGAGGGGGTAGAAGACGAGATGTTTCCGTACAGGGTAGATTTGATTTAAATCAAGATTTAAATTACTATTTAAATCACTAGCAAAAAGGGCTTGATTTAAATCAACTTGATTTAAGTCAGAGTTTTTAAAAGTCATCTCTGTCCTGCAGTGGTTCCTCCTCTGACCTGCTGTTGACTCACCGATAGTCCCAATATTGCAGAATAGACAGCCTCATGCTACAGAACTACCGTATTTTTCGGAGTATAAAACGCACCTACCCCCCCAAAAAAGAGGGTGAAAATCTGGGTGCGTCTTACACACTGAATACAACATTTTTTTGCCTCCTGAAACCCCGCCCCATATGCAAAAATAGATGTGCAGAGGGTTTGGGAGACTTGCAAAATGCTCCTGGGGGCTGGGGAGGGCAAAAAAAGAGCAAAAACTGGGCCCCACCTGAAGTCCCCAGGACCACTCCACGAGCCTCCCAAAGCTCTGCATGCCCCCCCCCTCCCTTTTCTTTTTCTTTTTTGCAAAAAACGAGTCGTGCAAAGGATTTGGGAGGCCTGCAGAGTGCAAAAACTTTTCATTTTGAATTTACCTCTTCACAATCGTGGGGCGTCTTATACTCCGGTGCATCTTATAGTCCGAAAAATACGGTAAGCTCAGATTCAGGCTGAATAAACTAAATGATGAACGTATCTTAAATAGAAATTGATATTTAGATAGATTGTTACTCCAAAAGCATTTAAATACATTTGATAAGCATAAAAAAAACCCGATTTAAATAAAAAAAATTGATTTAAATTTTTTAAAAAGCTGATTTTTTATTTTTTTAAAAAGCCACCCATTTTTATCCGCCTGGGCCTGAAGGTCACACGTTCCTCTTTTGCGTCCGTCTGTCAACGGGCAAGCCATATTCACTTAACGTGTTTCTCCCTTAAGCAACTGCAGTGATTCCCTGAACAAATCTGTCAAGAAAGGTCGTAATGCGGGGCAAAACTCACTTAACAACTGTCTCACTTAGCGACAGAGATTTTGACTCAGTTGTGAAGCCCAGGACTACCTACCTGTGTGGCGGCTGTACGACAGGTGGACTTCCACTCCCAGAATCCCTCCGCAGGTCCTCTTGAGTGACATCCTTCCTTCCTTCCCCTCTCTTCCTCCCCAAATCCTAGGAAGGGATCCCCGAGGAAACGGATGATTTTGGGGAGTTCCGGATGCGAGTCTCGGATCTCGTCAAGGATTTGATCTTCCTGGTTGGCTCCGTGGAATGTTTTGCCCAGGTGAGGGCCGGAAGGGAAAAGATACCAGGATGGGGTTCGTCCCACTGTTAGCTCTTCCGTCCAGCTAAGAAAGCATGCTTTTGTTTATCTTCATTTTTATTCCACCTTCGTTACTATATACGCAACTAAAGGCAGCACACGTACCTAATCCTCCTTCCTACTCCCTGCTTTTTGCAAAACAACAACCCTGTGAAGTGGGTTGGACTGGTGAGTGGCCCAAAGTCAAGCAGCCGGACTAGAACTCACCGTCTCCTGGTGATTGGCCCAGAGTCTGTCTCCAGAGTCACCCAGCTGGCTTTCATGGCTAAGACAAAACTAGAAGTCACTGTCTCCTGGTGATTGGATGAAAACCATCCAGACAACTTTCATGCCTAAGGCAGGACTAGAACTCACCGTCTCCTGGTGATTGGCCAAAAGTCACCCAGCCGGGGTTTTTTCACAGTTGAAAATTGTTTGGTTACTCTTTCTTCTTCTTCTTCTTCCTCCTCCTCCTCCTCCTCCTCCTCCTCCTCCTCCTCCTCCTCCTCCTCCTCCTCCTCTTCCTCTCCCTCCTCCTTTTTATCCTCACCCTGCCCCTTCCTCCTCCTCCTTCTCCTTCTCCTCTTCCTCCTCCTCTTTCTTTCTTCTCCCCCTTCTTCCCCTCCTCCTCCTCCTCCTCCTCCTCCTCCTGATTATTATTATTATTCATCCATTTCTTGTTGTAGCTTTATGCCACTTTGAAAGAAGGCAACCCGCCTTGGGAGGTGACGGAAGCCGTCCTGTTCATCATGGCCTCCATAGCCAAGAGCGTTGACCAGTGAGTAGTGGGAGGGGGAGCCATGCCATGGTCTTGGCATCCCACCCACAGGGTTTCACGCGTGGCTGTTTCCATGCGCCTCCTAGGGAACAACGAATAGTATACATTGGACCCAGACCGCACCCTCCCTGCCTCTCTTTTTTTTTCCTGGCTCAAAAGGGTTTTCGCAACCGTTCTAATTTCAAACCCTCGTTAAGCAGTCGAGGACTACCTGCAACGATCGCAAGTGGGGAAGGTGGGGGGCAGAGGACGTCTCTACCCCACAGAACTGGCCCCTAGAATCCAGGTGGCTTCCTGCGGATGTGCTGTGGCCGGCCAGTGGCCAGCGGAGGTGGCAGCAGATTCGGATAGTGAGGAGGTTGGGGAGGAACCTGGGCCAGTCCTGGAGTCTGGAGAAAGGCTCTGAGGAGGGCTCTGTGTCGGAGGCAGGGAGGGGGCCAGAGCCGTATGCCAGTTATCAGCTGCCTTCAGAGTCAGACGTCAGTGGAGCAGAAGAACAGTTAGAGCCTGTTCCCAGTGTGCGCATGCGCAGAACTGCCAGACGAAGGGAACAGCTAAGGAACAGGGGTGGACTTGGGTGTAAGGCCACAGGGGGACGATGAATGGCCCCTCCCAGAGGGAATAAAAGAGGGGAGAAAGGGGAGTTTGCAGGAGACAATCAGTTCACTTAATTGGTTCGTGACTCTCCGAGACTCCTTGCCAAGTTTTGCAGAGATCGGCCTGGCAGCTCTCCCAGCCAGATAAGGTCTGTGACTGTAAATCCTCCCTTGAAAGACTTTGCTGGATGTGAAGGAGCAGAATTCACAGTCAATTGATAAAAGGTTTTTTTTGTCAGGACCAGGATTTTGCTTCAGGCTCTCAGGAAGCCTCGGTCAGAACAGGATGGGAGAAATTGTGCGTGTGTGTGTAGGGGGGGAATGTGTGTGGTTTATATGCCAGGGGTCCCCTAAATCGCTGGGGAGCCCAGGGACACGCTTGGGGGTACCTGTGGTTCATGGTTTTGGTTTTTGAGGGTTCAGAATATACCTGCTTCCCCCCTCCCCCATGCTGCAGAGAGAACAACCCCACTCTGGTGGAAGTACTGGACGGAGTGGTGCGCCTCCCGGAAGCCGTGCACACGGCGGTGCGCTACACCAGCATCGAGCTGGTGGGGGAGATGAGCGAAGTGGTGGACAGGAACCCCCATTTCCTGGGTAAGTGGAAGGGCCAGGCAAAGGGGGTGGGGGGACGGCTGTGGGTTGCTCCCTGCAGACGGGAGCCCAAGGGCACCTTGTGAATTAATTCCAATCCCTTGGTTGGTCGTGGGTCCCCTCTCTGTGAGACACCCCCCCCCCCTTTTCAGACTGGGCATCTCTGGATGGGTGGGTAGCAGGGACGGAGGGAGGGAGGAAGGATGGATGAATAGAAGGAAGAAAAGATAGGAGGGATAAAAGAAAAGATTGAAGGAAGGATAAAAGAAAAGGTAGATGGATGGAAGGAATGGTAGGAAGAAAAGATGGATGAATGGAAGGAAGGAAGGAATGGATGGAATAATAGGAGGAAGAAAAGATGGAAGGAAGGATAAAAGAAAAGATGGGTGGAAGGAATGGAAGGAGGAAAGGATGGATGGAAGGAAGGAGGAAAGGATGGAGGAATAGAAGGAAGAAAAGATGGAAGGAAGGATAAAAGAAAAGATGGGTGGAAGGAATGGAAGGAGGAAAGGATGGATGGAAGGAAGGAAGGAGGAAAGGATGGAGGAATAGAAGGAAGAAAAGATGGAAGGAAGGGTAAAAGATGGGTGAAAGGAAGGAATGGTAGAAAGAAAAGAGGGATGAATAGAAGGAAGGAGGAGAAAAGATGGAAGGAAGGGTAAAAGAAAAGGGTGGAAGGAATGGAAGAAAAGATGAATGGATGGAAGGAAGGAGGGATGGCGGGAGGAATAGGAGGAAGAAAAGATGGAAGGAAGGGTAAAAGATGGGTGGAAGGAAGGAATGGAAGAAAATGCGGAAGGATAGATGGAAGATGAACTGATGGATGGAAAGATCGATGGAAGAATGGAAGGAAGAAAAGATGGATGGATGGAAGATGGATAGGTGAATGGAAGCAAGGCTTGGAAGGAAGGAAGAAAGGCAGAGAAACCCTCCCAGGGGCTCCCAATCCAGCTGCTCCTCTCCCCCTCCCTCCTCCGCCCACAGATCCAGTCCTGGGCTACCTGATGAAGGGCTTGTGTGAGAAAGCCCTTGCCTCCATCGCTGCCAAAGCCATCCACAACATTTGCTCGGTGTGCCGGGACCACATGGCCCAGCACTTCACCGGCCTGCTGGAAATCGCCCGTTCCCTGGACTCCTTCATGCTCTCGCCCGAAGCAGCTGTCGGACTCTTGAAAGGTACGGCCTCCCTCCCTCCTTCCAGCCCCCCCAGGTGGGCAGAGCTTCAGGTATCTTGGCCCATAATCCGGCTTCCGTGACTTGCTTGTGTTGTGGCCGGTTGGCTGCCATCCCCTCCAGCAGCCGAATCACACGAGGAATGGTATGGGAGTCAGGGTCAGCATCAGGGCAACCTGAGAGGGGGAAGAGGAAATGGAGCTGTCAGAGAGAGAGAGAGAGAGAGAGGAGGAGGAGGAGGAGGAGCCTGGCCTGTCAATCAGCCCTCAGATGGAGAGTCAACAGCCCCCGGGTCTGCAGGTGGCTGATGAGGAAGAGGAGGAACAGCCAGGTCCAGTGCCTGATGCGCAGAAGGCAAAGGAGAGGAGAGCTGTGGAAATCTATGGGCTGGCCCTTGGGACAGAAAAGCCACTGCTGCTAGCGAAGGGGGCGGAGATGAATAGATGGGGCAGACAACTGTTCCTCTCCCAGCCAGAGGGACTTGTCAGCCTGCGGTGAGAGAGAAACTTTTTTGCCGGCATTCCTAATAAAGGAATCTTTGAGTTCACTTCTGAGGGTTTGTTGTGTTTGGGCAGCTGGGACAGAACGGTTTGAGGGACTCATGTCCGTCCTCTCTTTGCGCAGGGACGGCGTTGGTGCTCGCCCGGCTACCGCTGGAGAAGATCTCGGCATGCCTCAGTGAACTCTGTGCCGTTCAGGTGATGGCCCTGAAAAAGGTGAGTGGTCTGGAGGCCCCTCCGGTTTCTGGAAGGTTGGCTAGGAGGGGAGAGCTGCAGGATAGGGAAACGATCCGCTGCCAAGGTGCTTAGGAGCTATAGCATTCCCTCTTGGGCTCCTGCTCATCTCTGTTGCCTAAGGGGAGACAAGCAGCTTTGGAGAAAGTTCGTTGAGGGAAGTGTAGTCAAGGCACCAGGTTAGAAACCAGGTGACTGTGAGTTCTAGTTCCGCCTTAAGTGTGAAAGCCAGCTGGGTGACTTTGGGCCAATCATCAGGAGACGGTGAATTCTAGTCCCACTTAGGTGGGTGATCTTGGCCCAGTCTCTCTCTCAGCCTAAGTCATCTCACAGATTTGTAGGGAAAACAGGAAGACAAAAAAGTATTCAATATATTTTCCTTCTCGTAAAAATTATAAAGGCAGGGCATGAAATAAATGAATAATAAGGCAGGGGACAGCCCACTTCTCCGACTGCCTCCTGGGACCCGAGGGGCTGCGGATGATAGATGTTGTAGTCCACATCCTTCCAAGTTCCTCTTTGGAGGCAAGTCTGGGATAGAAAGACGGTTGGGATGGATCAAGAGCTAACACACAATGGATATTTGGACTTATTTTGGAATATTTGAACTTATTTTGGAATATTTGGACTTATTTTGGAATATTTGGATATTTGGACTTATTTTGGAATCTTTGACATTTGAATATTTGGACTTATTTTGGAATATTTGGCATTTGGATATTTGGACTTTGTTAGGGATGTAACCCTGTTAGGGATGTAACCCTAGGCTTGGCTTGGCAATGTATATAAGCTATGATTACTTTACTGTTACTTTAAATGTTAGAGAGATGTAATTGGCTTGTTACCTCATGCAGCTATAAGAGGGAGCCAGAATGGCTGTTAGTTCTCTCTGTTTTTTTAGAAGCTGATCAGGTGTATTTTGAGGTATTGTGGTTTGCTACTGTTTAGCTATACTTTGTGTGTTAGACTGACTATTTTGATAACCGAAGTACTGAACCGTGTATGACTTGGACTGTTAACTGGACTCTGAATACTTCTATATTTCTACATCGTAAACTACTATATTTTTATACTATTCAGTGTCTCTGTATGCTGGTTTGTGCGTGTTCGTCCATACCACTCTCATTACGCTTCTCTGCACACTCGCTCTTCTAACGGAGAGCTTAATTACTTAACAGACTTATTTTGGAATATTTGGATATTTGGACTTAATTTCGGAATATTTGGGTATTTGGAGTTAGAGACGGGTGGCTAATAAATGTCTGAAATAAATAAACTTTCCCCACCTGGGATGACCTCACCTGTCCTCCCTCTTCTTCAGCTGCTGTCTCAGGAGCCGAGCAACGGCCTCTCCTCTGACCCCACCGTGCCCCTCGACCGCCTTGCTGTTATATTTAGGTAACCCCCGGGGGGTGGGCAGAGTGGGCTTGGGGGTCGGAGTGCTAGGAGGTGACCTTCCCAAGTTTAGAAATTATGCAGGAGCTCTGATGGAGCTTTCCTTGAAAGGGGCATTGCTGGGTGCTTCATTCAAGGAACGGTTAATTCAGACAACGGGGCTGATGGGGGGGAACAGCAGCCTCATCAAGGAACCAACAAGGATATGCCCACCAGTGATGACAGAGTAAACCACTTGTACCCAAACAGAGAGCAAACCTCATTCCATTCTACAACGGATGATGTTCCCTAGTTGGGTCATGAGATGTCTGCAAGACAACAACCAAGCTCAGAAATTATAAAAAGGCCCCATCTTTTGCTCCTCCTCCTCTGGGACCCCCCTCCCTCTTAGCACTGATGCTATTCCCTAGTTGGGTCATGAAACATCTGCAAAAATCCCACCAAACTCAGAGAGCACCAAACCCCCATCTTCCTCCTCCTCCACCCCACACCCTTGCACTGACAATGCTACCTAGTTGGGTCATGAAATGTCTACATAAAAACAACCAAGCTCAGAAATTTTCAAAGGCCCCATGTTTTCCTCCTCCTCCTCCTCGCCCCCTCTGCAAACCCCAGTCCCTCCTAGCACTGATGCAGTTCCCTAGTTGGGTCACGAAATGCCTGCAAGAAAACCACCAAGCTTGGAGACACAGACACACGCACGCACACGATCCCCCAGTCGTCGGCATCCTGGTCTCCTTACCTGTCTGGTTGAAACTGGTTTTCATCCCTTTTCTTCTGCTTCCTTCTTCCCTTCCAGGCACACCAACCCCATTGTAGAAAACGGACAGACCCACCCCTGCCAAAAAGTCATCCAGGAGGTAAACGGGCAGCGCTTTGCACCCCACACTCGCCCCTGAAGATCCAGAGAGGGCCAGAAGGGGGGAGCTGGGGATTTGGGGGAGCTTGGAGTCCGACACGGAAGGGCTCCAGGTTGGAGAAAAACTCCCACGGGTTGTATAAGGGCAAACCTGGGCATTTTATGGCCCCGCAGGCACTTTGGCTGTCCCTACCTCTCCCACGCGGGTTGCTTTTATTTTGAAAGTGACTATTTTTTGTTCTGTGTGTGTGTGTGTGTGTGTGTGTGTGTGTGTGTGTGTGTGTGTGTGTGTACATGCAGCTTCACAGCCCTACTGGGGCTGTTCATCCCTCCACAACAGTCCCAGTTTTTCATTTTGCACTTTGGGAAAATTAAGTGCCCATTCCGGCGTTAGTTTTCGCCCTGGGATCACTCGTTCACTGCAGGAATCTCTAACTTTGCCAACTTTGTGGGCTTTAATTCCCAGAATTCCCCAGGCAGACATAGTGAGAAGGGGAATTCTGGGAGTCGAAGTCCTCGCATCTTAAATACTGGCTGGGGAATTCTGGGAGTCGAAGTCCACCCCTCTTAGAGATTGGATGCTCTTGGTCCATTGCTCTTCCTCCTCTTGACATTCCTCTTGGTTTTCTCCAGATTTGGCCGGTGTTGTCAGAAACCTTGAACAAACACCGGGCCGACAACCGCATCGTGGAACGCTGCTGCCGGTGCCTGCGCTTTGCCGTCCGGTGCGTCGGCAAGGGATCGGCAGCCCTTTTGCAGCCGCTGGTCACTCAGGTGAGATTTTTCGCCCCTCTGCCGTTGGGTTCATTCCTGAAACATACAACTCCTTCCTTTGTTCGCCGTTGAGCCTGGGCAGGCAGCAAGAGCCATTCAGGGCAGGGTTGCCTGGCACTGCCGGGTGTGCCCACTCCTCTGTTGAGACTCGGCTCCTTTCCTTGGCAGATGGTGAACGTGTACCAGGAGCACCAGCACTCCTGCTTCCTCTACCTGGGTAGCATCCTCGTCGACGAGTATGGCATGGAAGAGGGCTGCAGGCAGGGGCTGCTCGACATGCTGCAGGTAGGTAGGTAGGTGGTGTGGTGGCCGGCCAGCGGCCAGAGGAGCTGGCAGCAGATTCGGACAGTGAGGAGGTTGGGGAGGAACCTGGGCCAGTCCTGGAGTCTGGGGAAAGCTCTGAGGAGGGGTCTGCGTTGGAGGCAGAGAGGGGGCCAGGGCCATCTGACAGTTATCAGCTGCCTTCGGAGTCTGACATCAGTGAGGCAGAAGAACAGCTGGAGCCTGTTCCCAGTGTGAGCATGCGCAGAGTGTCCAGAAGAAGGGAACAGCTAAAGAACAGGGGGCGACTTGGGAGTAAGGCCACAGGGGGATGATGAAGGGCCCCTCCCAGAGGAAATAAAAGAGGAGCGAAAGGGGAGTGGAGTTTGCAGGAGACCATTAGTTCGCTTCATTGGTTTGTGACTCTCCGAGACTCCTTGCCAAGTATTTCCTTGTTCAGCCTTGCATCTGGAAGCTATCAGCCTGGCAACTATCCAAGGACTGATAAGGTCTGTGGTTGTAAGTACACCTTTGAAAGACTGTTTGCTGGCGCTTTGCTGGATGTGAATGCTAGGAATTTGCATTAGCCGAATAAAAAGGGTTTTTTTTTTCGGGATAAGGAGTCTGTTTCGTGATTTGGTGAAGCCTAGCTCAGAACAGGTGGTGCTGGAGCCCTGGCAGAGGGGGAGACTAGAACTCTCTTCCTGGGCCAGGTGTCCTGGGCACCTGATCCATCCTGCCACCGGATTAAGGGGGCCCTGTTCACAAAGAATGTGGGGCGCAAACAAAGCAGTTTAATCTGGTTAATTGCCTGGTTAATTCATGCAAGCGGCTAAGCCCATTGCTGCTTTCTCACAGCAGACCAAGCCAAGAATGGACTAAGGGGCTAGAAAGCGGGAGTTCTAGTCCCACTTTAAGCTTCAAAGACAGCTGGGTGACTTTGAGCCAATCACCAGGAGATGGGGAGTTCTAGTTCTTTGCCTTATGTGTGAAAGACAGCTGGGTGGCTTTGGGCAAACCACCAGGAGACGGTGAGTTCTAGTCCCACTTTAAGCTTTGAAAGCCGGCTGTGTGACTTTGGGCCAATCACCAGTGAGCAGTGAGTTCTAATCCCACCTTAAGTTCAAAAGTCAGCTAGGTGAAACTGAGCCGATCACCAGGGGACAGGAAGTTCTAGAGCCAACAGAATCAGCAGGGTGACCCTCGGCCACTTCTTCTCTCTCAGCCCAGCCTACCTCACAGGATTGTTGTTGTGGAGAAAATAGGAGGAGGAAGCCGTATTAGGAATGTTCACTGCCTTGAGTTATTTGTTAACATGATGAAGGCAGGATGCAAATAAATATCAATCGATCAATAATTGGACCCCATTTCTGCCTCGCCTGGCATTCTGGGTGAGCCCAGCCGTCAGAGATCGAAAAGGTCAGGAGGGCATCTTTGGGGGTACTAAATGCCTAGAGAAAGAGCCTCTGTGTCGGGGTTCCAAATAGCATCCAAAATTAAACCAGAGTCCGAGGCAAAGTATTGCTCAAAGTTCCAATTGATGAAGAGATCCACGTTGGCACATCTGGGAAAACCTGAATCTGAAAGCTTCCTGGTTTTCCCCACCCAGTTGAAAGTTCAAGATCTTGCCCCCCCCCACGCCCACAAGCCCATCCCATGGTCCAGTCTCCCACTGCCATGCTGGCAGCTTCCACCTATCCAGTTCTGGTCAGGTGCAGAGAAGAAAGGATGACCTTGGCTTTCTAGAAAGAATTCTGTTATGGCTACATCTCATCTAACTCCGTACAATTCCTCCTCCCGTTTTCCCACCATGGAAAATGCCTAGTAGGATAATAGAAAGGGTGGCAGGCCAAAGATCGACAAAGGATAAAATGGCTGCAGGCCTGACACTCTGTGCCCCCCTCCCTGAAAGGTGTTTTCCCAGAACCGCTTTGGGGGAGGGACCTGGGGAGGGAGAGTGTGTCGCGCAGGGTGCTTTCCCCTCCTGAAGAGATGCTCTCGGGCTTTGGTGCTGAGCCGTCCGTCTCCTTGTCGCTTCGTCCCAGGCGCTGTGTGTCCCCACTTTCCGGCTGCTTGAACAGCCCAACGGCCTCCAGAACCATCCTGACACGGTGGATGACCTCTTCCGGCTGGCCACCAGGTACCCCCACCGAGGCCTCTTGATGAGTTTTACGCTGTTGGGTGGCACGAACCTCTTTGAACCTGAGATGGAAGAAGCGGAGGAAGACTAGCGAGCGGAGGCACATGGAGAGGCCTTTGAGAGCGGCAAATAAGATAGAGGGGTAGAAAAAGAGAGAGGGATAGAGGAATGGAGAGAGACAGATGTGGACAGATGGATATAAAGATAGATGATAAATGGTGGGTGATACATGAATGGTAGATGGATAAATAGGTAGCGGGAGGGAAGGATGAACGGGCGAACGAGCAGAGACAGGAGGGTAGATAGGCAGAGAGAGAGGAAGAGAGAGATGGATAGCTAGAGGGGTAGAAGGCTAAATAGATAGAGACAGACTATAGATCAGGAGTGTCAAACTCACATCGTCACAGCGGTGTCACTTGACATATCAGGACTTTCCCCCCTTTCACTAAACCGGGCGGGGCCAGGGTTAGGGTTAGGGTTAGATGGATGGATGGATGGATGGATGGAGGGATGGATGGATGGATGGATGCATAGAGGGAGGGATGGATGGATAGAAGGAGGGAGGGATAGAAACTAGATAGATACGATAGATAGATAGACAGACAGACAGACAGACACAATAGAGAGATAGATTAGATAGATAGGCAGGCAGGCACAATGGATGGATGGATGGATAGATAGATAGATAGATGATAGATAGATAGATAGATAGATAGATAGATAGATGATAGATAGATAGATAGATAGATAGATAGATAGATAGATAGATGGATATGGATGGATAGAAAGAGAGAGATATTAGATAAATAGATAGATAGATAGATACGGATAGATAGATAGGATAGATAGATAGATAGATAGATAGATAGATAGATAGAGATAGATAGATAGATAGATAGATAGATAGATAGATAGATAGATAGATAGATATAGATAGATAAATAGACAGACAGGTATAGGGGATTGATAGATGATAGGTAGGTAGGATAGAGAGAGATAACTGTAGATAGAGATACCTTGAGACATAGGTAGAGACAGGTGTGGATGGACAGAAGGATAGAGACAGATGCATGAGAGATGCAATGACAGATAGATTGATAGAAGAGATCGATGCATGGAGGGAGTGAGGGGTGCATGGAGGGGCATCCAGAGAGATGGAAGGATAGACAGACAGACAGATAGATGGAGAGAGGAAGAGACAGACAAACGGACAGATAGAGAAGGGCTTCAGGGTTGGGCCCGGAGGGAGTAGAAAGAATTCCACTCAGCCTTCTCATTCCCCCCCCCCCCCCCAAACACTCACCTGCAGGGCTGCAACGAGAAACCTGTTCTAACTCCCTCTGCCCCCTTCCCCTCCATGGCAGGTTCATCCAACGCAGCCCCCTCACCCTCCTGCGTAGCCAGGTGATCCTCCCCATCCTGCAATGGGCCATCGCCGCCACCACCTTGGATCACCGGGACGCCAACTGCAGCATCATGAAATTCCTGCGTGACCTCGTCCACACCGGCGTGGCCAACGATGTGAGTCGTGTGTGTGAATGTGCGCACTCCCGCCTGGCGGGGTGACGGGGAGGGAAGCCCACACGACGAGGGCCGTTGACGGGTTTCAAAAACGCTTACCAACTTTGGAGGGATTGTAGGCCGATTCATCGCTTGGTTTCCCCCCCAGAATCTTCCCAGGGATGGAGGTCAGGCTGATAGGTCTGCAGTTTTCCTGGATCCATCTTTTTATTTAATATGTAAATTTCGCCTTTCAGCCCCGATCCAGGAGCCTTCGCAGGCCGTCACTTTCACGACAAATGATTTTTGTGTTAATAGTTGCTGTTTTTGATAGGTTGGACTGGGTTTCTCCCCCCGCACCCCCTTTTGGGTAAAGAGAGATGCAAAAAAACCCGATTGAAGCCGTTCTGCTTTCTCCCTGTTGCTGGTCACCTTCGTGCCATTTCCTCCCATGGGTGGACCAATCGTTTCCTTGACTTTCTTTATTGCTTATCACATGTCGAATGAAGCTTTTTTAAAAATTATTTTTGACTATTGTCGCAAATCTCCGTTCATTTTGAGTCTTGGCTTTTTCTGAGTTCATCTCTGCAGATTCGGGCTACTTGCTGGTATTCTGCCTTAGCTTTAGACGAGGAGCAGGCTCTTTACGTCTGCCGCTTGGGGAGAGAGGGCAGGGGGGACCAGCGCCTGAGCCCGCTCCGTTGCGTGTCGTTTGCAGCACGAGGACGACTTTGAGGCCCGCAAGGAGCTCATCGGGCAGGTGATGACCCAACTGGGCCAGCAGTTGGTCAGCCAGCTGTTGCAGACCAGCTGTTTCTGCCTGCCGCCTTACACCCTACCAGACGTGGCCGAGGTGCTCTGGGAGATCATGCAGGTCGACAGGCCGGTAAGGGGCACAGGAGGCCGTGCAGGACCCCCGGGTGGATGGCCCCTCCCGGAGGGAAGAAGAGCAAACATGGGCGGGGGAGTAGACCACACACACCGCCAGTCTAGATCAGCCCTCTAGATAGGCAGATGGACGGGTAGACAGACAGACAGACAGGTTGGTCAGTCGGGTAGCTTCTTGGATGAGATAGATAGATAGATGATAGATAGATGATAGATAGATAGATGATAGATAGATAGATAGATAGATAGATAGATAGATAGATGATAGATAGATAGATAGATAGATAGATAGATAGATAGATAGATAGATAGATAGTTGAGTACGCAGATATGTGAATTGATGGTTGAGTAGAGAGAGAGAGAGATGATAGAGGGATAGAGGATGGATAGATAGATGATATAAAGATTAGATGGATAGATGAATAGGCAGATATGTGGATGGATGAGTAAAGAGAGGTGATAGAGGCGGATAGAGGATGGATAGATGATATAATGATTAGATAGATGGATGGATGGATAGACATAGATAGATAGATGAGTAGGCAGATGTGAATGGTTGGATGAGTAGAGAGAGATGATAGAGAGGGGGATAGAGGATGGATTTATAGATGGATAGATGGAGGATGGATAGATGAATAGGCAGATATGTGGATGGATGGATGCACATATAGACATGATATGAATGATGGATGGATAGAAGAGAGAGATGAATGGTGGGAGGGATAGACGGATGGATGGATGGTTGCATGGAGGGACAGACAGGCAGAGGGAGAGACAGATAAACAGCTAGAGGGAGGGAAGGAGAGATGGACAGAGAAGGGCTTCAGGATGGGCCTGGAGGGAGCAGAAAGAATTGCCCTGAACTTCTCATTGACTGGGTCGCTCAGAGGGTCTTTCTTACCATCTCCCCCCCCCCCCCTCCTTCCAATAGACCTTCTGCCGCTGGCTGGAGAACTCCCTGAAAGGGTTGCCGAAGGAGACCACGGGGGGAGCCGTTCAGGTGACCCACAAGCAGCTGACAGACTTCCACAAGCAAGTCACCAGGTAAGGGGGCAGGGGGGACACTTTGGGACTGGTGGGGTGGGCAACCTTGGGAGCCTTTGGATCCCAGTCGGGAAGCCTCCGTGTTTCCTCTGGGACCGGCTCCCCCCTTGCTGTATGTTCTGGGATCATGTTCTGGGAAATTTTGGGCCAGTCACCAGGTGACTGGGAGTTCTAGCCACAGCTTAGCAGTGAAAGCCAGCTGGGTAGCTTTGAACCCATCAGCAGGAGAAGGTGAGATCTAGTCCCACTTTAGCTAGTCCTTGAGTTATGGCCACAAATTGGGATCAAAATTTCAGGGTACAATTTTGGACCACTCACCAGGTGACTGGGAGTTCTAGCCAAAGCTTAGCTGTAAAAGCTAACTGGGTGGCTTTGAACCCATCAGCAGGAGAAGGTGAGTTCTAGTCCCGCCTTAACTGTGAAAGCCGGGTTGGGCCAGTCCCTCCCCCCCCTCTCTCAGCCCATCCCACCTCACAGGGTTGTTGTTGTGAGGAAAAGAAGAGGGGCAAGGAGCATTGTGCGTGCTTCCCACCTGGAGTTATCTGTAGGTGGGATACAAAGACGCAAGAATCGGGGGAAATTAAACAGAAAGAAGACACCGAATATCATCAAACATGGGGCTTATTTTATAGCAGAGCCTCACAGTCTTGAGAAATGCTTATTATTATATAAAAATTGAATTTGAGGATATATGCTACCTGTACTAAAATAGAACAACAGATGGAAATGAAATGATAAATTGGGTTAACTTAGAAGGAGCAAATAAGGATGCTGTTTATGTATTCAGAAGAAATTAAGATAGGAAAATATGGAAAGAAAATCATAGAAGGTTGAAATCGGAAATGGACATAGGATGCGATATGAATTATGCAGACGAGAGGAGGTTAAAGGGGAAAGCCTGGGCATCGCTTGGTTTATAAAAGAATTTAAAATTTGTAAGAATTAAAAGAAAAAATGTTTAAAGAAAAAGAAAGGAGACCCATTTTCAAAGCCGTCTTCTGCAAGCTGCTACGTCGGGGTGCAGATTCTGGGGTTCAGTCAGGCTGCTGGCATCCTCCCTCCCTCCCCTTGCCAGTCTGGTTTTTCCACCCCTGCCTGCGCCTGTTCTGCCCCGGAGCCTCACTCTGCCGCTCAGAGGGCATTGGCGGCCCCACACAACCATCTTGGCTGCTGGGTGGCCGCCTCTTGTTCTCAGCCCCCCGAGGCAATGCCAGCACCCGGTGGCCTTCCTCTTCCTCCTGGCACATTTCAGAGACACGTCCCGTCTTGCTCTGACGTGCCAGCCTGTCTCGCGCAGTTCAGATGTCTTCAGACGCCGTGGGGCACCTCTGCCATTTGCCCCGTGTGTGTGTTAGAAACCAGCCCCCCTGCCTTCACTAGTTTCGAGGGGGCTTCTGGGGGCCGGTGGTCTTCTCTCTTCTTTACCCTTTTGGGGGAGAGCAGAGAAGGGAGGCGGGGATGGCGCCAGAGTGAGGCCAGCTCAAGTTTCTAGTCCTCAGTTTAGTCAACCTAGAGCTTGGTTACGTATCCTCATTGGATACGAGATGGGCAGCAACTAAATGGAAGGGAAGGAAGGAGATAAAGAAGGGAAGAGAGATATAAGAAAAAAAGAGGGAAGGAAGAGAAAGGGAAGAAGAGAGATATAAGAGAAGAAAAAAGGGAGGGAAGGAAGATGGGAGTGAGAGGAAGGAAGGGGGAAAGGGAAGGGAAGAGAGATGTAAGAGAAGAAAAGAAAAAGGAAGGAAGGAAAAGGAAGGAAAGGGAAAAGCGATATAAGAGAAGAAAAAAGGGAGAGAAGGAAGGAGATGGGAATGAGAGGAAGGAAGGGAAGAGATAGAAGAAAAAAGGGAAGGAAGGGAAAAGGAAGGGAAGGGAAAAGAGATAAGAAGAAAATAAGAGTGAGAGGGAAGGAAGGAGATGGGAATGAGGAAGGAAGGGAAGCGAGATAGAAGAAAAGAAAAAAAGGAAGGAAGGAAGGAAGGAAGAGAAAAGGAAGGGAAGGGAAAAGAGATATAAGAGAAGAAAAGAAAGGATGCGAGGAAGGAAAGAAGGAAGGAAAAAATGGGGAGGGAAAGAAGGGAGGGAAGGAGGGAGGTCAAGAAACGGGGAGCAAAGACATACCGGTAGCCCTTGACTTACAAGCATTCGTTCAGCGACCATTCCAAGTTACAGCGGCACTGAAAAACGGGACTTGTGACTGGTTCTTGTGACTGACTCCCAGAATTCTCCAGCCAGCTATGCTGGCTGGGGAATTCTGGGAGTCGAAGTCCACAAGTCTTAAAAGGGGCCAAATGTGGGGAGCCTTGGTACATAAACTCTTCTTTTTCTCCTTTTCATAAAACTTTCTTTCCCGCAGTGCTGAGGAGTGCAAACAAGTTTGCTGGGCTTTGAGGGACTTTACCAGACTCTTCCGGTAGCTGAGGCCTCTTTCGCTCTGCCTGTCCCAGGTGAGTAGCTACTCAGCCCCTTTTTTTCTACTTTAAAAAAAAAGGGTGCAGAGGATTAAGAGGTTTCCTCCCCCGAGATGGTGCGCCCCAAAGACGTTTCCTGCTCCGAGAAGTTGCTCTTTAGTTAGCATCAGTGTTTCCCAAACTTGGGGTGGGTGGACTTCAACTCCCAGAATTCCCAACTGGGGCATAGAATTCTGGGAGTTGAAGTCCACTGTGGGATCTCTCCCTCTCTCTCTTTATTATTTTTATTTTTATGTAAATAGTCCATTTTCCACTAAACAGTGCGTCGTCTGGGTACAAATATTTTGGGCCAACATTTAAAATTTACAATCGTATTCATTATTTAATCTGTTCTTAGATTAATTTCCAAGACCTTAAATATCTTATAACAGTCCTCATCATGATTTACCGTATTTTGTGGACTGTAAGACGCACTTTTTTGTCCAAAGGGGGTGAAAATGGCGGTGCGTCTTACAGACAGAATATTGCTGAAGCCCCGCCCACCTGTCGCCAATTTTTGTGCCTCTGCACGTGCCATTTTCAGGGCCTTTTTCCACCCGTTTTCTGGCCTTTTCCCGCCCGTTTTCAGGCCTTTTCCCGCCCGTTTTCAGGCCTTTTTCGGCCTTTTTTCAGGCATTTGGAGGTCTTTTTCCACCTGTTTTCAGGCCCTTTTCAGCCCTTTTTCCGGCCCTTTTTCAGGCCGTCTTCCACCTGTTTTCAGCCTTTTTTTCACCCTTTTCCAGGTCTTTTTCCGCCCGTTTTCAGGCCTTTTTTCAGGCCCTTTTTGAAGCCCCTTTTCAGCCCTTTTGGAGGCCCTTTTCAGCCCTTTTTCCACCTGTTTTCAGGCCTTTTACTGGCCCTTTTAAAGGCCTTTTTTCAGGCCTTTTTCCACCCTTTTTCCGGCCTTTTTTGAGGCCCTTTACAGGCCTTTTTCCAGGCCATTTCCAGGCCTTTTTGAGCCCTGTTTTCGGGCCCTTTTTGAGGCCTTTTCCCAGCCCATTTTGCAGGCTTTTTTCAGCCTTTTCAGGCCCATTTTGAGGCTTTTTTCACCCCCCCCCCCTTTTTTTTTTTTTTGAAAAAACGGGCTGAAAAAAGTCTAGAAAATGGGCAGAAAAAAGGCTGGAAAAGGGCCAGAAAAAGCCCCCCAAAAGGGCTGAAAATGTGGTGCGCGAAGGCCAAAAGTCTTTTGTGGTTGTTGTTGTTTTCCTCTTCTAAATTTAGGTGCATCTTATAGTCAAGTGCATCTTATAATCTGAAAAATGCGATATTTAACTCTTAATTATATTAACTGTTAATACATTTCCTATACTTTACACAACTCTCTGAGCTGGATTGTTTTGGAGGAGAAAGAGGGAAGAAGGGGGGGGGGAGAACTGTGCTTGGTGCTCTCTGAGCTTGGTGGTTGTGGTGTTTTTTGCAGATATTTCATGACCCAGCTAGGTAACATCATCAGTGTTGGAAGGGAGTGGGGTTCGCTTTCTGTTTACATGCAAATGGCTTGTCCCTTCAGTGTTGGTGGCAGTCTTGTTTTCTTCTTGGGGGTTCCATGTTTAGGCTGCTGCTTGCTGTCTGTTGGGTCATTTGTCCGAGTTGGTGGTCCCCCAAGGACCTCATCAGGTAACCACCAAGAACGCTCCCACCAATGTAGGCAAAGCAAACACCGCACTCACTAGCACTGATGGTGTTCCCTAGTTTGGTCATGAAACGCCTGCAAGGAGACCTCTAAGCCCAGAGAGCACCAAGGACCCCACAGTTGTTCTCCTCCTCCTCTTCCTCCTTTCAGCAAACCCTTCTCCCTTCTAGCACTGACTATATTACCTAGTTTGGTCATGAAACGTCTGCAAAGAAAACCACCAAGTTCAGAGAGCTCCTAACTCCTGGATGCTTCTCAACTCCGTCAGGGACGTAACCCCCGAGACCCTTTTCGTGAGTCTTCCGGTGAGATTTGGGCCTCTTCTTTCTTTCCCCAGGAATGTCTTATTTTCAGAAGAGGAAATAAAGCAGCCAAGATGGTGAAACCACAACTAGCAAACTTCACTGCGGCCGAAGGCTCCGACTCGCTCCGGTGTGTCCCGCCCATCCAGAAGAGACGTTTTTGCTCCGAGAACCAAGTCGGTGAAGTTCCTGCTTGTGAGTGAGAAAAGAGAGAAAGGCAGAAAAAAACAAAACAAAACAAAAAAAAACCACACAAAAAAAAACACCAACCACCAGGGGGGAAAAAAAATAATAATTAAAAAAAAAGAGGAAATCCGAGCGCCATTTAACCTGCGACTGCCGAGGGTTGAGGGGGGAAGAGGGGGAAGGACTGCTTTCCGGATGGACTGGCTTTGGGAAAAGAGAAAAAAAAAAGAGGAAAACAAAAAGTGAAAACAAAAGAGAAAAAAAAGAGGAAAACGATAACTGTAATAACAATTTAAAAAAAAAGTTTTTAAAAAAATCCCACCCAAAACGCAAAACCATCCATAGCTGATTTGCTAGGCAGCAAGATTTGTTTTAAAAAAATAAATAAAATTACATTAAAAATAAAAAAAGAGGAGGAATGGGGGCGGGTGGGGGAAGAAACGAGAAAAAGAAAAATAATTTCTGTGAAATGAGAAATAGATTTCCTTCAACCATCCGTGGGCGGGGAGGGAGGGAGGGAGGGGGAGGGGCTTCAAACGCAATCCACGTGCAACGGGACTTGGCCTACCTTGCAGGGTTGGGCACTGAGCATCGAGTCTTTGGTTCACTCGGGGCAAGTTCATCCGTCAGGGGCTACGAGGAGCCCACCTACCCCCCCCCCCACACAAACACACACCCTGAGAAAAAAGAAAGAAAGATCGCTAGAAGCCGGGAGCTGCGGCGGAGACCCTCTCCTCAGTTTTGGGTGGCTGGGCTGGAGCTGCAGTGGTCCTTCCCCTTTCCATCCAGAGCGAAAGACGGGGAGAGTCCGTCTGCTTTCCCGCAGCCCATCAACATGCTGGCTTCTTTCGGATGAAACTGTTATAATATATATTTTATATATATACATATATATATATATATTTTCTTTTCTTTTAAGCCAATTTGGGTTTTTTTGTTTTTTTGTTTTGATTTTTCTGAGAATTTGGTTTCAATCCGTTTGGGATTTTCTTTTCTTTCTTTTTAACGGCAGGACGGTGGGGGGGACGGCGAGGGGGGGGCTTCCGGACAGGTTTTTTGGGGCAGGCAGAATTATTTTGTGAAGAAACGATCCAGCGCCGGGATTTGAACGCGAAGGCAGGGAAAGGGGAGGGGTCCCGTTCCATCTGGTGGGAGGGGAGAGGGAGGTGGCAGCCCTCTCGAGAACTGGGGGGGGGAAGAGAAGAAACCCTCCCCCCCCAGAAAATAAAATAAATAAACCAGACAAAAACAGTTGAACGCTAGTCGTCTCCGCAGCCTTTTTGTCACACACTCGCTGAAGATGGGCATCCCTGGTTGCGAGAAGGTCAAGCGAGGGTCGCCCTTTTCTCCCGCGGGGTTTTTACCTCCGTTCCTTTGGAATTTGGGCTCTGCTTTATTATGCCGCAGCTGCTCTTTGCTGCGTCGAGCGACGGCTCGCGACGAGATGTCGGGGGGAGGAAAAAAGCAATGGGAGCCGAGTTGTGCCCGGGATTGGAAACGGTTTCTGGCTCCACTGGAGCGTTTCCTGACCCAGCTAGGGAAGGTCATCAGTGCTAGAAGGGAGCGGGGTTTTGCTCTCGGTTTGTGTGCTCGGGGGCTGGCCTGTCCTGAGTTGGGAGTTTGGAAAAAATATGCAGGAAAGAAGAGCCGCCACAAGGAGCCACCAAGAACAGTCCCACGTACACTGAAAGCCACTTGTGTAGAAACAGAGCGCACACCTCACTCCTAGCACAGGTGAGGTTCCCTAGTTGGGTCATGAAAGGTCTGCAAGAAAACTACCAAGCTCAGAGATCAGCAAGGAGCCCATAGTCGTCGTCGTCCTCCAAATCACTTTCTCTTCGAGTACTGATGATGTTCCTTAGGTGGGTCATGAAATGTCTGCAAGAAAACCAAGCTCAGAGAGCACCAAAGACGCCCCTGTCGTCATCGTCCTCCCCTCCTCCTGCTTCTCCCTCTTCCCCTCCTCGTTTCCTCTGCTTCTCCTTCCTCTTCCCCTCTTCTTCCCTTCCTCCTGTTTCTTCTTCCTCTTTTGCTTCTCCCTCCTCTTTCCCCTTCCTCTTTTCCTCCTCCTCCTCTTCTCCCTCTCATTTCTTCTACCTTCTCCCTCTTCCCCTCCTGTTTCTACCTCTCCTCCTCCTCCTGTTTGTTCCACCTCCTCTTCAGCTTCTTCCTCTTCTCGTTTCTTCTTCCTCTTTTGCTTCTCCCTCCTTTCTTCCTCCTCTTCTTCAACCTCTCGTTTCTTCCACCTTCTCCCTCTTCTTCCCCTTCCTCCTCCTCTCTAGCACTGATGATGTTCCCTAGTAGTGTCAGGAAACATCTGCAAGGAACCCCCCCCCCCCCCAAGCCCAGAAAACACCCAAGCACCCCACATTTCAACCCCGGGCTACAAAACATTATCCTATTAAAATAGTCACTTTAAGCAGGGACCCTCAAGTGAGATGAGAAATGCCGTTCCTGGGGAAATAAAGACAAGCACACAGCCACCTCCCAAAGGTTTTCTGGGTCTCCCTTCGTTTATTTTGGGAAAAAACTGTAATCGGCTTACTCATCCGATAGGACCTGCAGGTAGAATCTCTGCAGATGTGGAGAAACAACTGGCACAGGGACAAAGGGCTGGCTTTGTTCCATCTGGAGGGACACGGTGGCTCAGTGGCTAAAACGCTCAGCTTGTCGATCAGAAAGGTCGGCAGTTCGAATCCCTAGAGCCGCGTAATGGAGTGAGCTCCCATGACGTGTCCCAGCGTCTGCCAACTTAGCAGTTCGAAAGCAGGTAAAAAATAGGAGCCACCTTTGGTGGGAAGGGAACAGCTTTCCATGCGCTTTCGGCATTTAGTCATGCCAGCCACATGACCACGGAGACGTCTTCGGACAGCGCTGGCTCTTCGGCTTTGAAACGGAGAGGAGCACCGCCCCCTAGAGTCAGGAACGACTAGCACGCATGTGCGAGGGGAACTTGTACCTATGCTCCATCCGCCCCGACCCTCAAAAAATGTCCTTGTTGTGCTTCAAGGAAGCGAAGACAGAAATACGAAGGAGAAAGGAGAGCCATTCAACATCCATCAACTTGGCTCTTACCCCAAGCTGGAAACAGAACAGCTGAGTTGGAAGGGTCCTTGGAGGTCTTCTAGTCCAACCCCCCAGCTCAAGCAGGAGTACTTGGACCAAGGGTGCCCAACCTTGGAACTTTTAAGCCTTGTGGGCTTCAACTCCCAGTTGAGGATTACCTGAAATTCACAAATGTTCCTGGTTTTTCCAAATGAATCGGCCTCCCAAAATCTGTCTTGGAATCCTTTCCGAGATCCCTGGCCTGCTTCACACTCGGCACCAGCCCCCGAATCCCACAACCAGAGGAATCAGCCTTCAACACGCACGCACACATGTCCAATCTTCGGGAATTGAGCGTTTTATTCAAATACTGGCCAATAACACGGCATCACCCGGGTATTCATTTATAAGGGGAAAATGTCCGGACCAAACGTTAATCTCTAATGTTGGATTATCCTCCTTACCAGAGGGAGCCCACTTGTGGAGTACTCTGAAGCCGTTACCATGGCAACTCCACTGCGCTGTACAGTAGAAGCCATTTTACAGTATTGTAGAAGCCATTTTAAGGCACAACAGGCTGTATCTTAGAACACACACACCAAGGGGTGTTAGGGGTGTCTTACCCCCCAGTGCTTTTTCTCCAGAGAGTAAGTCATCTGTGTATCAAGTTTGGTTGAAACTGCTCAAGGCGTTCCAGAGTTATGCTGGAATACACAAACACACACACACAAACACATACAGAGCCGTTTATAGATAGATACATAGATAAAGTGTAACTGAATTTCTTGGGGACTTGGGAGTTTTTTATTTATTCCTGTTTCCTTCCTTCTCAACCCAAGGAGGATTTGGGGTGCAGAGAAAGGGCTTGGGGGGAGGGGCTCAGATGAAACCACTTTTATTGCATTTGGAGGGGGGGGATTTTCCAAGTTTGGGAGACACCGGCTGAAGGGGCCACGGAGATTCTTCATGTCAGAATTAAAGAATGAAAACCCTTAAAACCCCTCGTGTTGAAAAAGGGCTGATAAGATTTACCTTGCTTCTCTTAACAACATCCCACCGAGGAGAGCACAGGCAGCCTTTGACTTACAATCATTTGTTTAGTGACCCTTCAAAGTTACGACGACACTGAGAAAAGCGACGTGACCCATTTTCTCACAGCTGCATCCCCAGGGACGCGTGGTCAAAATTCATATTGCTTGGCAACTGGCTCGAACTTACGACGGTTGCAAGTGTCCCTGAGGGGGGGGTGTCACATGATTTCCCTTTTGCAACCTTTGGACCAGCAAAGACGGGGGAGAGGGGACCAGATTCACTTTACATCCGGTGCTGCTCAGCTTAACGGTTGCAGCGGTCCCTTGAATAACGGGAAAGAAAGGCAGGTCGCAAAATGAGGCAGGACTCACTTAAGAACAGTCTCGCTTAGCAGCGGAAACGTTGGGCACAATTGTGGTTGACCTGTGTTCTAACCAGCATAACCAACCCCACACTCAAAAGAGTTCAAAACTTTGGATGGGTCAGGAAGACAGGCCTGGAAGACAATCCATGGTCCAGAAGAGTGCAAGGTCTCTCTGCTCCAGCAGGGGGTTGGACTAGAAGACCTCAGGGGTCCCAGACTTTATGGCACACCTTTTAAGATGGAGCTTAAATAAGTTTCTTGGGGGGAAAAAAACTCCTGGGATTTTGGCCTGTTCCTGAATCAATTTTTAATCCCGGTTCTCGGAGTTTCAAAGTGGGGTACTGCCTTGCCACGCCCCCATGCCAACTTCTCCCTCTTGCGTGACAATTCCGTTTCAGAACGTGGAAGTAGGCGAGGCTTCTGTGTTTCCTCCTCAATATGGTGGAGGGGCTCAGAAGAAATGGGGAGGGGGTCCTTATGTCAGCTGCAAGATTTTCCTTCTCCAGGGCTCAAACCAACAAACCACCAGCACCCCAAATTTCAATTCTTTTTTTTTTTTTAATGCGTCCATCCTGGCACAAAACAGAGCACGTTTTTTCTAAATCGAGCCCGCTTCGGTTCAGAGTTCAAGTTTTCCATTTCATGCAAGATGCCCCAAACGAGACGTCCGGGCTTCGATCTCTCTATCTTGCAGCTGGCCAGCCCACCTCTTCTAAATGACCTCTGGGGTACCCAGATGCTTCTTTAAAACATTCTCCAGAGGTCATCGGAAGCAAGCAGAGCTGTGGTGCGCCAGGAGACCCCCATCCTCAGGAATGGCTCAGTGGGGCTAACGAGCCCAGCCCGGTTTGGGACAGCTCTTGCTGGAGTTGGCATGCCCAGTGGACATGGTGCCGTCCGAATGCCACTGGATTTGGGTGTGTGTCTCTTGGCATCTCACTGCTGCATGCCGTTGCCCCCGGTCTGCATTTCCCAGCTGCTGGGCTCCGCCTCCTGCATGTTTTGCTGCATTTGCCAGAGCTGGTGCAGTTCTTTGAATTGCAAAACCATTTTGTCTTTGAGATCCGGGTGCGAAATCTGCAGGCGGACACTGTCGGCCGACCACGACAGTTCTCCAGAGAACATTTCTAAAAGGAGCCGGGCGGCGACGGGGACAACCTGTGTGAAGAAAGAGGGAGAGCGGTAGTTTTAGAACAGCCATTCTCAGCCAGGGAAGGACTGCAAATCCCAGAATTCCACCCGGCCGGTGGAATTTTTAAGCCTGGAGGATTCTGGGAGTTGAAGTCCCAACCCTTTAAAGCAGGGGTGTCCAAACCTGGGAACTTTAAGACTTGTGGACTTCAACTCCCAGAATTCCCTGGCTAGCATGGAGGGCTGAGGAATTCTGGGAGTTGAATTGAATTGAATTTGAATTTATTTGAAGTCCACAAGTCTTAAAAGTTCCCAAGTTTGGACACCCCTGCTTGAAAGGAACCGAGTCCCAAAAGGCGTTGTGTTAAGTGGCCCCAACGGAAGACTTGCACCTCTAGGATTGTGTGAACTGGCTACACAACTGTGTGCAAATGACACCCTTGGCCTCGAGTGTGTCAGGCCTTTTTTCGGCCCGTGCATGTGATTATAAAAGATTGTGAATTACAGCTCAGTTCATCCGTTGCCGTTTGCTAAACTCTATGACAGGCAGTTCTCGACTTACAACAGTTCATTTAGTGACATTTCAGAGTTACAACAGCTTGGAAAAAAATGCGACTTAAGACTGTTTTTCACACTTAGCGACCGTTGCAGCATCCCCGTGGATGCTTGGCAACTGACTCACATTTATGACGGCCGCAGTCACATTTTTCCCCTTTTGCAACCTTCGGACCGGCAAAGTCAATGGGGGAAGCCAGATTCACTTAACAACATCCCTAAGGTAACCACTGCAATGATTTGCTTAACAATGGTGGCAAGACAGGTTGTAAAATGGGGCGAGATGCACTTAATGGATGTTTCACTTAGCGACCAAATTGTGGTCGCAAGTTGAGGGCTGCCGGTAATTATCAGCTTCCCAAGTGCCATCAGAGGTTTGATTTTTAGGCAGGTGTCCTAAAATGTACCCACCTGGACGGTGATCAGCTTTTTCTCTTTGGGTTTCTGGTCGGGCCACTCTTCCCCAAAGCAGAAGAAAATCTCGTAGGGGGGAGGCGTGGGGCTCTGGCCTTTCTGGAACATGATGAGTCCTGCAGGAAGGGAAAAATAAAAATGGAAAATCAACTTTTGACATTAGCCGGAAGGCAGCAGAAGCCCCCGGGGGGAAAAACAGAAGGAAAATTCAGAAAAAGGAAAAAAAACAGAGCATTTCCTCAATGTGAAATTTTGATGAATCCATCAACGAGAACGGCTATTCTTTCTCCGTATTCAAATGTTGATTAAAATTGGATTTCTATAGGGGGGGGGGAGGAATTGGCGGGCTCATCCGAATCTCCTGCCTCTCTCTAAACTTGTCAACTTTTAAGACCTGTGGACTTCAACGCCCAGAATTCCTCAGCCCTCCATGCTGGCCAGGGAATTCTGGGAGTTGAAGTCCTCCCGTCTGAAAGCATGGAGTTGAAGTTCACCGATCTTAAAAGTTCCCAAGATTGAGACATACTGCTTCTGAATCAGGGCTCCCTAAATTGGGCAAATTTAAGACCTGTGGACTTCAACTCCCAGAATCCCTCAGCCATCCACGCTGCCTGGGGGATTCTGGGAGTTGAAGTCCACCCATCTTGAAGGCACCAGGGTTCAATTGTTTTAACAAGGTATGGTCCTGTCTACAATTCTTGAAAACCTCTCAACGCAAACCTGACATTTCCTCCATCCGGTTTGCCTCAAGGAGAATATCCATCCACCACTCAGATGTTCTACTATGCCAAGTAGTCTCTCTCCCTGCTGTCTGCAGTGAGGGTGAAACTCCAAAGCCCATCCTCCTCTTCCCAGGAGCCCCCAACCCCTGCTGAAGACCCCTGTCAGGCCTGCAGCCATCTTTTCTTTTGGATCTTTAGCCTGCCACACTTTCTATTATTCTGCTGTGCATGTTCTATTGTGGGAAAATAGGAGGGGGGATTGTACGGAGTTAGATGCTATGTAGCCATAACAACATTCTTTCTAGAAAGCCAAGGTCATCTTTTGTTCTCTACACCTCTGAGCCTGACCGGAACTGGATGGGTGGAAGCTGCCAGCATGGCAGTGGGAGATTGGACCATGGGATGGACTTGTGGGTGTGGGGGCAAGATCTTGAACTTTCAACTGGGTGGGGGAAACTGAGAAGCTTTCAGATTCGGGGTTTCCCAGAGATGCCAACATGGCACTCTTCATGAATTGGAACTTTGAGCAATACTTTGCCTTGGACTCTGATTTAATTTTGGATGCTATTTGGAACCTTGACAACCACATCTCACCGTTAAGGAAACTCTCCAAGCTAAAAAGCTTGACTTTCTTCTCGCGTTCAATGGGATTGGGCCTGGCCAGCTCTCCGGCACATGGGCCGGTCCAGAAGACTTTACATTGGCACAACCGGATGGCATAAATGTCCTGGCCTTGCAGTTCCAGGATGAGACCGCGGTCCAGGACGTCCAGCAACTGGTGGGTGTAGTAACGCTGCTTTTCGTTGGGGACGGCCTCGGCGCTGGGGAAACGGACCTGCTCCAAAGTCACCGGCCCGAAGAGCTCCACCTGTTCCTGGGTGGGCTCCAGGTGGCTGTGGAAGAGGCGGCAGCCATGCGGGTTGCTGATGGTCAGGGCTCCCACCGGGCGTCCGCGGTACTGGAATTTGATCTCCAGGTCGGTCACTGAAGGAGGAAGAGGAGGAGGAGTTGACACAAAAGGCCACAGGTGGACCAGGGCATTGGGTGGGAGGGTCGCCGATGGGCCATCGGGGAGGAGTGACCCCAAATCTCAAAGGGCTTTGGGTGTGGGGAGTCTGCAGGGTACAGTGGAAAAAGGCAAGATGGCCACCACCATGGTGTAAACGGAACTCTACCAAGAGTGTACAGGTCATTCTCACTAAGTGGAATTGAGTCCTCACTGAGTGGAATTGAGTCCTCATTGAGTGGAATTGAGTCCTCATTGAGTGGAATTGAGTCCTCATTGAGTGGAATTGAGTCCTCATTGAGTGGAATTGAGTCCTCATTGAGTGGTGGGTTCACACAACCTGCTGAACCTTCTGCCATTTCCTGAATTACCCATTTCCTGGGTCTTTCATAGGACATTGACCCAGCCACTAGCCACAGTTAGTTGGTTCATAGGACACGTTAAGCCACCCAGAAAGGATCTGAGGTTAGTAGAAACCGAGTAACTCGGTAACGGAGTTTAAACGTACACGGGATAAACACAGGTCCATCGCCTGACAAAAATTAAAACAATAATTAAGAATAAGAAGGGAATGAATGAATTAAAAACTAAAATTACTTGATGGAGCCCTGGGGTCTTTTTCTGTGGTCCGTTTTCAATGTTTCTATTACAGGTAATCCCCAGGTAGGTAGCCCCGACTTACGGCCACAATTTTGAGCCCAACATTTCTGTTGCTAGGTGAGGCTGTTAACGTCACTTTTGCTGCCCCATATGGCGACCTTTCTCGACACAGCCATTAAGTGAGTCGCTTCGGTGGTTAAGTTAGCACAACGGTTGTTAAGCGAATCCGGCTTCCCCCATTGACTTTGCTTGTCGGAAGGTCGCAAAAGGGGATCGCGTGACCCCAGGACGTTGCAACCGTCATAAATGTGAACCAGTTGCCAAGCATCCGAATTTTGATCATGTGACCATGGGGATGCTGTAACGGTCGTAAGTGTGAAAAATGGTCGTGTCACTTTTTTCCAGTGCTGTAACTTCAAACGGTCACTAAACGAATGGTTTGTAAGTCAAGGACAACCTGCAATGCTAGCCGATGTAGGCATTCTGTGTAAACATGACTGCTAAAGCTTTAGCTGAAGTGGATCAAGTGAAGTCAACCAGCAGGGAACCCCTCTGCCCCTCTTATCTCCCCATTCCCATGGTGCACCCCCATAAAAGAGAGAGAGAGAGAGAGGCTTACGTGGCAGCATGTGGGGGCTGATCAATAAATTCGGAATGAACTGCTCGATGGGGGCTGCGGGACATCCCCCCTCGGACAGGGGCTCCAGAGTCCCTGGCATGGCTACGCTCTCGGGCATCAGCGGCATCCGGCTTGCAGAGTCGCCAAAATTGGGCACTGGAGGTTCCCCTCCTACCGCGAAGGCCCCCACGGGCGCTGGAGCAGAGGCTACAGGCCCCACTTCTGGAGGAGCCAAGTGGGGGAAGGTCCCATTGGCGCATGAGTTGGTGTAGAGGGTCTCTTGCTTGATCCACGGGTAGGGGGGCAAGGGCTCTGCGATGTGCGATGGGTCTGGAACGAGAGAACCTGTTAGGAATTCCGTTCATGTATTTATCTAGCACCACAGAACAAACGAAGAGCACAATCACCATGTGCTTTACTGCTCAACTATTTAACTGTAACAGGAAGCAGGAAACTCTCCTTAGAACAAAGGAGTATAAAGTATATATAGCATAGATGCAACCTTGTAAACAGCACCATCTTTTGTGCTGACTACTACTGTAGTTGTTGCATAGAAATAAATTCCAACACTGAATTCAAACAGAACGGGGACTCTATAGGAAGCGACCAAGGAACTTGGTCAAAATGGAAGGTTTGCTTCGATGTTGTTTCCATGCGGGGAGGGCGTCTGAAGGCAGCCCCCATTTCTGCGTGATTTCTATCCCACCTTTATTACCGTACAAGCACCTCAACATACACAAGTCTCTTTCCTCCTCCTGTTTCCCCCCACAACAACCCTGTAATGTGGGTTTGGCTGAGAGAGAGGGAGTGGCTGAAATCACCTAACTGGTTTTCACATGTAAGGCAGGACTAGAACTCACCATCTCCTGGTGATTGGCCTAAGGTCGGATTTCATGCTAAGGCGGAACTAGAACTCACTGTCTCCTGGTAGATTGAGCCAACGTCACCCAGTTGTCTTTCATGCTTAAGTTGGGACTAGAATTCACCATCACCTGGTGAATCACTACAGCACCTTAATCACTACACGAAACTGAGCCTTCTTTAGAAAGCAATTGGAGTCCCTGCCAAACAGGGAAGATCTGAAACAGGCTCCCCCCCCCCTTCTTCTTCTGGGCACTGCCAAGAACCCACCTGCAATCCTTAAGGTGGGCATCATTTTCTGGAGCTGCAATTAAAGGGGGCAAAATTAATGAGCTAGACAGTCAATTCTATTATCTCTCTCCCTCCCTCCCTCCCTCCCTCCATTCCCTCCCTTGCTTATCTATCTATCTATCTATCTATCTATCTATCTATCTATCTATCTATCTATCATCTATCTATCTATCATCTATCTATCTATCTATCTATCTATCTATCCATCCATATCTAATCTCTCTCTCTCTCTAATCTATCTCTCTATCCATTCTATCTATCTATCTATCTATCTATCTATCTATCTATCTATCTATCCATCCATCTATCCATCTATATCTATCTATCTATCTATCTATCTATCTATCTATCTATCTATCTATCTATCTATCTATCTATCCATCTATCATCTATCTATATCTATCTATCTATCTATCTATCTATCTATCTATCTATCTATCTATCTATCTATCCATCTATCATCTATCTCTATCTATCATCTATCATCTATCTATCTATCTATCTATCTATCTATCATCTATCTATCTATCTATCTATCTATCTATCTATCTATCTATCCATCCATATCTAATCTCTCTCTCTAATCTATCTCTCTATCCATTCTATCTTTCTATCTATCCATCTATCCATCTATCATCTATCTATATCTATCTATCTATCTATCTATCTATCATCTATCTATCTATCTATCTATCTATCTATCTATCATCATCTATCTATCTATTTATCCATCTATATCTATCTATCTATCTATCTATCTATCTATCTATCATCTATCTATCTATCTATCTATCATCATCTATCTATCTATTTATCCATCTATCATCTATCTATCTATCTATCTATCTATCTATCTATCTATCTATCTATCTATCTATCTATCATCTATCTATCTATCTATCGTCTATCTATCATCTATCTATCTATCTATCATCTATCTATCTATCTATCTATCTATCTATCTATCTATCTATCTATCTATCTATCTATCTATCTATCTATCATCTATCTCTGTATATAATCATCATCATATTTATTCTATTTATCCAGCCTATCTATTTATCATCTCTCTCTCACTGTCTGTGTCTCTAAACTATCTATCTAAACTCTCTCTCTCTCATTTTGGAACCGCTTGTCTCCCCCACAGAGAGACTCGGGGGGGGGGGGGTTCTGTAAAAATATAATGCTAAACAAAAGCCCTAAACCCAGATCACGTCACATGAAATTCAATCCCAGCAACAGAGGTGGACTGGAAGCATGCTGGCTTGAAGGTGGTTTCAAATGCAGCTGTTCAGAACACCGAATTCTGTGGTTTGCTGAGTGCCAAATATAGCCGAATCGAGAGGCAGAAGTGTAACAGCAGATTCTTGTCTCTCATGAAATCAGCCTAGCCCAGCACAGATGGTCCCACCCGCCAGTCTCCATACTTGTGCTATGGAGAGCAAACCCCCTCCCCATAGATCTGCACCCAAGAAGGCTAGGAAGACCTTAAGATCTCACCTCTTCCTCTTCTTCACATCCCGCGGGCTCTTCTCCAGCAAAGCTCTCTGGAGGTTAAAAGCAGAGAGTTACAAAGGGTACAATTGTTGTAAGAGTTGCAGGTACCCTGTTGTCTCTTGAGCCAAGGGCTCCCCACAAACATTAAGGACAAGGACTGGGGGGCTTCCCCACGTGGTCTCCCTGTCAACTGCTCCCTTAGGCCTGCCTGGGCTTCACTGCTATGCGGTGACAGACTCTGGGAGGGGGAAGGAAGAGGGAAATGCTTGGGGAAATGAAAGTAAGTGCTGTGATCTCCTCGAGATGCTACCTCAAGGCCACCTAGCTGGGGGAAGGAGGGGGCCGCACACCAAACTGCAAGCTTGGACTGACAGTTATGGAAAGACCTTGCCCGAACACGATTAGTTACACCGGAGTGGACAACGAGAGAAAGTTAAGGAAGGGAAATGTATAAATTGGGGATTTAGGCGTGCGATTCTCAGTCCTGGCTTTGCAATACTGTAGTACGCTAGATCTTTAATAAGCTATATCTTTCTCAACCAATGGAGCCAAGGGTAGACAGTAATAAGGTGACCAACCGTCCTCCTTTAGGGAGGACAGTCCTTCTTTTGTAAGTTCTGTCCTCCCTTGAAAAGTGTCCTCCTACATGTCCTCCTTTTCGATATTTGAAGGCTAATCTGTTGCGCGTTATGTGACATATTTTATTAAACAGTTTTTAATAGTGTTTTTTTTACTTCATCACAAGTATATTGAACAGATATTGAATCTTGTGTTGAATATTTATCTAAAGAAATGCTAGACATTAAAATAGACGACAATTGTCTCTTTGAAGAAATTAGAAGACTGAATGTATATTTAAATTCTGAAAAATTAATACAATGGGAAAATCAACATGTTGAAATTGATAAAAGATGGGTGGATATTTTCAGCCATTTCAAAAATGAACATATTCCATGTGAACATTTATTTATACTTGTTCAATTTACGTTGTGCTGCCTTGGAACTAATGCAGCAATTGAAAGAGTTTTTTTCAATTGCCAATGATTTTTCGACAAGTGAGAAATCGAGATTGAATGTTGATCAGGGACGTGCGGTCAGGGGAGGCAGGGGAGGCAGAGCCTCACCGCTCTCATCATGAAAATAAAAAAAGGGAAAAGGGAAAAGACGCTGAGGAGCCTTCTGCACACATGGTCCGGGAATGGGACCACGTGTGCAGGAGGCTCCTCTAGCCTCAGCCTCCCTCCTGCACACGTGGTCCCATTTCCAGCTTCCTGAGTCAACATGAAGGGGACCACGGAGCATGAGCCACAGTCCCACGGAGTGCACTCCGTGGTCCCCTTCATGTTGACTCAGGAGTCAGGAAGGAGGGGAATGGGACCATGTGTGCAGGAGGCTGAGGCAGCTTCAGCCTCCTGCACACGTGGTCCCATTCCGGGCCTTCCTGAGTCAACATGAAGGGGACCACAACTCGCACTGATGACATCACCAGCCTCACCAGCCATAAACCTCACCGCACGTCACTGATGTTGATACTCTAGCTACAGCACTTGCCGTAAAATTCAATATGAAGGATATTTCTTGTTCAGATATTTCCAATATATTGTTAGAAGATGATACATTGACCAAAAATATTAATTCAATAGAAAAGTACTCATTTAAATAATAATTAACAGGCATGTAAGCATAATTCCAATATAAAACGTTGCAAATGTTTTCATTATGCATATATCATATTTTAGTGTATTATTGTTGCAATGAATAAAATATTTCTTTTATTTACGATATATTTTTTCCAATTTATTTGTCCTCCTTTTCATTGTAAAAAAGTTGGTCACCTTAACAGTAAGGAAGGGGAATGTAGAAGTTAGGGATTTGGGCATGTGATATTTCAGTTCTGGCTTTGTGATATTTCAGTACACTAGATCTCTAATAAATTATATCTTTTTCAACAAATGGAGCCAAGGATCATTTGGTTGTATAAACTAACAACAACAACAACAACAACAACAACAACAACAACAACAACAATCTGGTTGCATAAGCAGAGGCACAGAATCAAAATCAGGTGGTCTTTATAAAGCCTTACTAAGGCCACAGCTGGAATACTGCATCCAGTTTTGGTCACATTTCAAAAAAGATGTTGAGACTTTGGAAAAAGTGCAGAGAAGAGCAACTGATTCAAGGCCTGGAGACTAAAATATAGGAAGAATGGCTGAAGGATTTGAGTTTGCCGGTCTAGGGAAAAGAAGGACTAGGGGGGGACATGACAGCAGTCTTCCAATATTTGAGGGGCTTCCCTAAAGAAGAGGGGGTTAATTTATTTTCTGAAGCACCCAAAGGCAGGACAAGAAGCAACAGAAGGAAACTAACCAGGGGGAGAAGCAACCTGGAATGAAGGAGAAATCGTTAAGTCGAGGACTACATGCTGGACTGACCCTTCAATTCTGCTGTGGATAAAATGCTGCTTCTTTCCAATCCAGGGAAAGGAAAAATTGGAGGGAAGAAATGAATTAGACGGGGAGGGAATCCCAGGGTGGGATTTTGGTCTCTTTTCATTTGTGAAATGCTGGCGGGGGGGGGGGGGGAGGCCGAGCAGCCGGTAAGGATATCAGCCTGCTCCTTTTTCCAGGGAGGTTGGATAGATCTGGTGTGTGTTTTTTTTAAAAAAGGAGGAATGAGAGGGAGAAGAAGAATGCCCTCAACCTATCAGGATTGACAGGTTTTATACCTCTCCCAGAACCTGCCCAACTTGTCTGAGGAGACAATAATGAGGGAAAGGGGGGAGGGGGAGGGGGAGGAGAAAGGAAGGAAGGAAGGAAAGGAAGAGAAGGAAGGAAGGCAAGAAAGGAAGCAAAGGAAGGAAGGAAGGAAGGAAGGAAGGAAGCAAAGGAAGGAAGGAAGGAAGGAAGGAAGGAAGGAAGGAAGGAAGGAAGGAAGGAAGGAAGAGGCCTGGGAATGAGGAAGAAAGACAGAAAAAGGAAAAGAAATGGGAGAAGGAAGGAAGGAAGGATAAAATAGAGAGGAAAGAGAGAAGGAAAAGAGGGAGGGAGGGTGGAAGGAAGGAATAAAAAGGGCTGGGAAGGAGGAAGACAGAGAGCAGAGGAGGAGGAGAGGGAAGGAAGAGAGGAGAAAATAGGAAGGGAGCTCCGAGAGAAGGAAAAGAAGGAGGGAGAAGGAGGGAGTATGGAAGAGAGAAGGGAGGGAGGACAGAAAGAAAAGGGGGAGGGGAGAGACGGGAGAGAACAAAGGAAAGGAGAAGAGAAGGGAGGGAGGGAGGAAGGAAGGAAGGAAAGAAAAAAGGCTGGAAAGTTGGAAGGAAGAGAGAAAGGAGGAAGAGGAGGAGAGGAAGAGAAGGAGAAAAAAGGAAAGGAAAGGAAAGGAAAAGAGTGGGAGGGTATATGAGCATAACTTCCATGCAGGCATCTGCCATTTCTCGAGTATGTGGGAGGAGGGGAACACTTGTGGTGGGGCAACGTAGAATCCATGGGGCCCCACGCGACTTCACCGGTTAGGGGAAAAAGCAGTGGTACCTCCGTTGGGCAGGGGAGCGTCGCAGACCTCGTAAATCTTGTAGGGCTGCATCGGCGTGTCTTTGGTCCCGTCGTAGATGAGACTGAACTCCCGGCTTTTGTTGAGGGCGCAACGCAGGTTGGCCTTCCATTTTGCCGGATCCGGCTCGTCCACGCCCTCGTTGTATTTGCCCGTTTCTTTGGCCCAGGCCTGTCCATGCGAGAAAGAAAAGAGTGTGAGGTTTCTGATGCTTCCAGCTGGCTTCCCCAAAGCAAAGCCACTGGGGAAGCCAGTAGGAAGTCGAACTCCCTCTGGTTCCCACTGCTTTTTTTGCCCTCCTGGGGTGATTCTGTTTCTCTTTTGAATTAGAGAGTTCTCGGCTTACAATAAAACGAGTACAACTTACAACCATTCGTTAGTAAGTAGTACAGGCACAGGCTTGTAAGAAGTATAGGTAGTATTATTGACTTACAACCACTTGTTTAATTTAGATACAACTGCACCAAAAATGTGACTTATGATCACATGTTTCACACTTATGACTGCTGTAGTATCCTCACGGTCATGTGATCAACATTTGAACACTTGGCAACTGACTCATATTTATGACGGTTACAGTGTCTCGTGGTCATGTGATCTCCTTTTGCGAACTTCTGACCAGCAGAGTCAACGGGGGAAGCCGGATTCACTTAACGACTGTGTTAGTAACTTAACAACTGCAGTGATTCACTTAACAATGGTGGCCAGAAATCTTGGAAAATGGGGCCGAACTCACTTAACCTCTGTCTTCTTAACAATAGAAATTTTGGGTTCGACGGCGGTCGTTAAATCGAGGACCGCCTGTAAAAAGTGACTTATTTTTGAAGTTTGCTCACCACGATAATTATTTTCCTATTTACGATACAGCCCCTTGCTTAACGACTACGTTACTAACTTAACAAATGCAATGATTCACTTAACAACAGTGGCAAGGAACATCGCAAAATGGAACAAACTCACTTAACAAATGTTTCACTTAACAACATAAATCTTGCTCAATCCTGGTTGTAACTCGAGTGGTATTTTTGTTGTTTTTATTGGCCAGGCTAAAATGTAATGAAAATGTTGATTCTCTTATTTTCGGACTCCCTTCTTCACCAAGGATGACCGAGGTAGTCCACCCTAAACCTTAGCAACTTCCTTCTATCATCATCATCTTTTAATGACCCCCAAATCCCTTGCGGGGTGAAGTCTGGGCAACTGAATGCAGTATTTACTGGCCAGCTGCCCTTCATGTTGCCACTGTGGAGTTTTTTTTTCCTTTATCAGTAACCTCCTTCCATGCTACCCCCAAATGTTTTCTGACCAGGCAGCTTGGATCCCACAGCCCATCCTCCCCCACTTCCCGGTCACCTTGAAGATCGTGTTCTCGTCATCCTGGCAGGGCATGTGACGTGTGGCATGGCGCCAGGGGATGCAAAACCTCTTCTGCTCCGGATCTACCCAGCGCAGACCGGGGTACAGGCTGCTGTTCACCTGGGCCACCAGCCAGGGCTTCAGGCGGATGCGCCGTGGGTGGGGGTTCATGGTTCAGACACCCCCCCTCCCCCGTCGAAGGTCCTGGCCGGGAAGGAGAAGCGGAGAAGAGATCAGGAGCTGGAACCCAAATCTGGAACCAGCAAATAGCGTTTTTCCGAGGAAGACCTTCCAGGGGCGGTCCTGAAGGGCTCAGAGGCTACAGTCCAGCTGCCCCCCCCCCCCGACGGATGAGATTTGAAGGGGCTGGTGTGGGGAAGCCTCCATCCATCGGGACCCAGGAAAACCTCAACCACAGGTGGGATTCAGCCACTTTGGACCGGCTGGGGCAAACCAGATGCTAATTTTACACCCGAACTGGTAGACGCAAGGACTGGCTGGCCATGCCCACCCCTCCCTGCCCCTCCCAGAAGTCTCTCCTATCAAAAGCAGACCCACCCAGCTAGAAGCAACGATGCCCCCCCCTCAACAGAGCCACCGAAGAGCGAGCATTTCAAGAAGTTTGATAGATAAACCAACAATCATAATTCAGAAAAAAAATATATATCCAACTTTTCATCCAGCGCTTCGTCTTGTTTTCCAGTCCTGCAAACTCTTTTATCTTGGGTTCTTGGATAGGAAATGTGGCAACGAAGGACTCTTATTACCCAAGTATCGCCTTATGGTTTCCAACGGCACATATTTATTTATCCTAATTTTGTATTAGACAGGAAAAGCCCTGATTTTGTTGAAAATGTCCGGACCAAACGTTGGATTTCCCCCCTTATCAGAGGGAGCCCCCTTGTGGAGTACTGTGAAGCTGTTACCATGGCAACTCCACTGCGCTGTACCATAGAAGCTGTTTTACGGCAGTACAGCAGAAGCCATTTTAAGTCACAACAGGCTGTATCTTAACAGAACGCACAACCTGAGGGGTGTCTTACCCCCACAGTATTTTTCTCCAGAGGGTAAGTCATCTCTGTGCTAAGTTTTGTTGAAATTGCTCAAGGCCTTCCAGAGTTATGCTGGAACACACACACACAAACACATACAGAGCCGTTTATAGATAGATACATAGACAAAGTGTAACTGAATTTCTTGGGGACTTGGGAGTTTTTTATTTATTCCTGTTTCCTTCCTTCTCAACCCATGGAGGATTTACGTATGGTAGAAGCCATTTTATGGCAGTACTGTAGGAGCCATTTTCCAGTAGTACAGTAGAAGCCATTTTATGGCAGTACCATAGAAGCCATTATATATACATTTATTTATATATATTTGTGTTACAACCCTTGGTATGCCTAAATATGGGAGGAAGGTCACACTCCCTCTTTCTGTCCTTCGGCTCATCACAGAAGACCATGCAGGCAGAAAACCATATTTTTATTTTTAATGTTGCCTTTTTATATTTGTGTTGTATTTGTACTGATAAATAAATAAAGGGAGACTAGTATAGATCTATTTCGAGCTAATTAGCTCTCATCAGCTAGCCATACCCTTACTGGGATTTGAACCTGGGCTGTATTATATCTTAGGCAGGAGTCTTAGCCACTAAGCCACGGGCTCTGTTCCTTATCAGTTGAGCCAGGGAAATAGGTATGTATTTGTGTTTCAACCCCTGGTATGCCCATATATATATATATATATAGTTTTTCTTCACAGCTGGATGCAGACCAGAGTGACTGCTGAGATGGGCGGCTGTTGACGTTGGACAGAGAGATAAATACATGACAGCATCCGCCCATTTTCTTTAATGTGGCGATGACGGATCACCCTGGATGTTGCAACGCCTCCGATTCTGGTTCCACGGGTGTGACCACGCCACCCACGAGGCAGTGGGGCAGGCCAGCCTTTCAACCGCTCCATCGCAGCCACAGCCAGCTGAGAAGGAGAGAGCGGTGACTCTGGTGGCCTCCTTCGGCCAAAGGTGCCTCTGCCAAGGGTTTCTTTGGGTGCTCGGTTGCCCCGTCCCCTCTTTCACCACACTCCCAAATCGACAGGTAACCAACCTGTGCAGCTCACCAACTTTGTATGTGTTGGATTGAACATAGAAGAATAGAGCTGGGAGGGACCTTAGAGGTCTTCTAGTCCAACCCCCTGCTCAAGCAGGGGACCCTATACAATTACATACAAATGGTTGTCAGGTCTTGAAAACCTCCAGGGATGGAGCTCCCACAACTTCTGGTGGCAAGCCGTTCCACTGGCTAATTGTTCTCACTGTCAGGAAATTTCTCCTTAAATTCTGCTAAGTAGAACATAGAATCGTAAGGGTTGGAAGGGACCTTGGAGGTCTTCTAGTCCAACCCCCCGCCCGAGCAGGAGACCCTGTACCATTCCAGGCAAATGGGTGTCTAATCTCTTCTTGAAAACCTCCGGAGTTGGAGGACCCACAACCTCTGGTGGCAAGTTGTTCCGCTGATTAAATTTTGTCACTGTTGGTAAATTCCTCCTTCATTCTAGATTGGTTTTCTCCTTAATTAGTTATTATTTCTTTCCAAGGCTTGAACTACAGAATAATGGAAGAACAGAAGAACAGAGTTGGAGAGGATCTCGGGGGTCTTCTAGTTCAAACCCCACCCCCACCCCCATACCATTTCAGAGAAATGGTTGTCCAGTCTCTTCTTAAAAACCTCCAGTGTTGAAGTACCCACAATTTCTGGTGGCCAGCTGTTCCACTGGTTAATTGCCCTCACTGTCAGGAACTTCCTCCTTAGTTCCAGGTTCTTCTCTCCTTGATTAGTTTCCATCTATTGTTTCCTTCTCATGCTTTGCAGAATAGGTTGACCCCCCCACTTCTTTGGGGCCGCCCCTCAAGTATTGGAAGACTATTATCCTGTCTCCACCTTGTCCTTTTTATAATAATATAGCAAAATAGTAACATGACAATAATACTTTACAATACAGGTAATCCTTGACTTACAACAGTTTGTTCAGTGACCATTCAAAGTTACAACATCACTGGAAAAAAAAGGGACTTATGACCATTTTTCACACTTACAACTGTTGCAGTATTTCCCCATGGGCACGTAATCAAAATTCGGAGACTCACATTTATGACTTTCTGACCAGCAAAATCAACGGTTAGACCAGATTCCTTTAGCGACTGTGTGCCCAACGTAACAAAGGCAACCATTCACTTCACCACCGTGTCAAGAAGGGTTGTAAAACGGGGCAAAACTCACTCCACAAATAACACTAAAAATCGCACAGACTGACCGCAAAAACGGAACAACAAAATAGCAACAAGGCCGCATTGAAAGGTCTGGGAGAAACGTCATTTGCTCCCAAACAAGAACTGGTGGGACACCATAACATAGAATTTTTTTAAAAAAAATCATAAAAAATGAAAGAGTTTGTTCTGACCGAAACTTCCCAAGAGCCTGAAGCAAAGTTCTGGTCACAACAAAAAACCCTTTTATTAATTGTCTGTGAATTCTGCTCCTTCACCTCCAGCAAAGTCTTTCAAAGGAGGATTTACGGTCACAGACCTTCTCTGGCTTGGAGAGCTGCCAGGCCGATAGCTGCAAAACCTGGCCAGGAGTCTCGGAGAATCACAAACCAATTAAGCGAACTAATTGTCTCCTGCAAGCTCCACTCCCCTTCGCTCCTCTTTTATTTCCTCTGGGAGGGGCCATTCATCGTCCCCCAGTGGCCTCACTCCCAAGTCGACCCCTGTTCTTTAGCCGTTCCCTTTGTCTGGCAGCTCTGTGCATGCGCACACTGGGAAGAGGCTCCAGCTGTTCTTCTGCCCCACTGATGTCCAACTCCGAAGGCAGCTGATAACCGTCAGACGGCCCTGGCCCCCTCTCTGCCTCCGACACAGAGCCCTCATCCGAGTCTTCCCCAGACTCCAGGACTGGCCCATCTTCCTCCCCAACCTTCTCACTGTCCGAATCTGCTGCCACGTCTGCTGACCGCTGGCAGGACACAACAGAGCTCAAGTGTTGTCTGACTTTATACTTCAAACAGACAAGCACCTGCCAGGTAACACCTGGGACTTAACAATTGTCGACAAGAAAGATAAAAGAAATTGGATAGCTGATGTGGCAATACCTGGAGACAGCAGAACAAAAGAGAAAGATCACAACATACAAAGACCTACAAATAGAAATAGAAAGCAAAAGTAGCACCAATAGTAACAGGTAAGCTGGGTGCAACCTGTACAGCTTACATCCTGCGGTGACAACCTTTAACTTCATCAAATAACAACATCTGGCTATTCCAAGTCCTTTGGGAAGACCTCAAGAGGTGGACAAGAATGCCAAGTTCAGTCTGAACATCTGGCTGACTCTGCAACCGACCATAATGATTGTTCTTGGCATTGACAAAATCTTCAGTCAATTGCGGAAGGCAGCTCTGCCTCTGAACAGCTTATATCCTGTGATGATGTGTTGTAACCATCACACATCTGCCTATTCCAGATTCTTGGCAAGGGCTCAAGAGGTAGACAAAAATGCCAAATCCAGTCTGTACATCTTTAAAGCTGGCCTGTTTTAAATGGCTGGACTTCAACTCCCAGAATTCCCCAGCCAGCATGCTTTAAGATGAGTGGACTTCAACTCCCAGAATTCTCTAATTCACCAATCTTAAAGCATGCTGGCTGGGGTATTCTAGGAGTTGCAGTCCACCCCTCTTAAAGCCTACTTGCTAGAGAATTCTGGGAGTTGAGGTCCACCCATCTTCAAGTCCCCAAGATTCACGAACATTGGGCCAAAACCAACAGCTGCTGCTCTTCTGAAAGAAACATGGCATGATTCAAACCTCGTTCTTAACTGGGCTATGACAGAGAAAATATCTCCCCGCCAGCAGAAAGAGGAATTTTGCCGGAGCCCAAAATTCCGGTTCAACAACTAAGACAAGAGACGGTCCTGAGAGATGAAAACCCCTCAGGGATCAGCCAAGAATGCTCAACCTTGAAATCCAGTTACAGCCTCGACTGATACTGGGGCTAATTAAACACCACTGGGATTTTTCCACCATCAACTGGCTTTCCACTCCTTAGAGTTACGAATTGTCGCCCTCACAACTGTCTCGAGGTATGCACACGCTGACAAGCGACTGTCTCCAGGGAAAAGATCCTGACTTTGAATGGGAAACCCCGAAGCAGATATTCAACAGAATCTTAAAAACTTTTCTTTTTGGTTCTTCTCTAGGAGGAAAAATATGTGGCGGCACAAAGCACCAAAAAGGAATCAATCTGTTTCTATTTGAAACTGACCGGATGTCATGTCAGAGTAAGGAACCAATTCGGAACACCGAAGACTAAAGTTTCAAAACTTGCTAGATTAGGGAAATGCACTTGAAATAACAGAAGGAAGCAGGACTAGGCTGCAAAACAGACAGGAGCCAGGCGTGTGATGTGGCTGCAGGAAAGACTAATAAAGTTTTGGGCAAAAATCTAGTTCCCAAAACATGGGAAGGAATTGGGATTGTGGAATTGCAAAAGACCTCAGGCGGTTGGGTGACTTTGGGCCAATCACCAGGAGATGGTGAGTTCTAGTCCTGCCTTAAGAATGAAAACCATCTGGGTGACTTTGGACAATCACCAGGAGACAATGAGTTATAGTTCCACCTTGGACATGAAAGCTGGCTGGGTGACTCTGAGCCAATCACCAGGAGACAGGGAGTTCTAGTCCCAATATGCATGGAAGCAATCTGGGTGACTCTGAGCCAATCACCAGGAGACAATGAGTTCTAGTCCCAATACGCATGGAAGACAGCTGGGTGACTTTGGGTCAATCACCAGGAGACTGGGAGTTCTAGTTCTGTGTTAGGCATGAAAGACAGCTGGGTGACTTTGGGCCAATCACCAGGAGACTGGGAGTTCTAGTTCTGTGTTAGGCATGAAAGACAGCTGGGTGACTCTGGGCCAATCACCAGGAGACAGGGAGTTCTAGTCCCAATACGCATGGAAGACAGCTGGGTGACTTTGGGCCAGTCACCAGGAGACTGGGAGTTCTAGTCCCAGCATACATACAAAACCCGGCTGGGTGACTTTGGGCCGGTCCTTTTCTCTCTCTCAACCCAACCCAACCCACCTCACAGGGTTGTTGTTGCGGGGGAAATGAGCCATTAACAAAGGCAGGAAACACACAAACTTAGCTAGCAAGCGAGCCAAGCCAGGAAAAACAGGGACTGGCTTGCAAGTGTGCAAAAGGGCACGCTTCCTTCAAAGGTCGGCCTCATCACCTTGGGCGTGCAAGAGAGCAATCCGGTTTGCCAACTCTGGGCTCACGTTAATAACAGCCCTGAGTGTTTATTTGTGGGTGAAACGCGGCAGGGAGCCCTTCGGACAAGCAGCTTCATGCAGGGCGCCTTCTGACTCCACCGCATCTTTATGATTTATCTATGCAATTCATCTATGCTGCCCCAGTGGTGGGCTCTGGCCAGTACGGCCCAGTACAGGCGTACCGGTAGTCGTCGGGAGCAGCGGCCACCGTACCAGTACGGTGGCTCGTTTGGCCCACTCGCCCGGCCGCGTTCCATACCTGTTTTTGAAGCAACCAGGGCAATTATGCAGGCGTGCACAGCGTAGGGCAGCTGGGCAACCTCCGACGAGCAGCTAGGTGTCGCAGGGGTGGTGGAGTGCGCATGCACGTGCACAGAGCACTTCCGGCGTGTCAGTGGTGGGTTACGACCGTTCCCCACCAGGTCCTGTTCCAGTACGGTGCTCCAGAGGGCCCGCCCGCTCTCCTTATCTCTATTTGAGCCATTCAGGGCTTTTGCACACAGAGCGTACGGCGAAGGCACGATGCTCCGCCGAGCAGCTGGAGCATTGCAGGTGATGGGTACGCATGCATGTGTTGCATGTGTGCACGGGGTGGATGCCCGGCCGCTTTGCAGCGTACCTGTTGCAACGGGAGCCGGGAGCCACCACTGCGGCGTGTGCATGAACAGTCGACAACCAGCGTACTGGTAACAACAGTCGGAGCGACTCACCACTGTGCTGCCCATCTCAGTGTCGAGCAACTCCCGGCAGCTGACAACACGATAAAGGTTTTGGGGGTTCGGGGTGGGCCATCAAATGACCCTCAAAAGCAAAGGGAACGAAAGATCGAGTCAACACACGAGAAGTGCGTTTAAACGGCTTTGCTGCTGAAAGGCCACCCGCAGGAATCTTCTCAACGAATGGTTGGCAGCGGCTTAGTCAAATAAGGCCAGAGGTGGTATTCAGCCAGTTCCGATCGGGTCACCCGAACCAGTATTGAAATCATGGTTGCCTTCCCCCGCGCCCCCACCTGCCCCGGCTCTATGCTGTCCTATTTAGGCACATCTTCAAGCCACACGCATGCATGCAAGCCACACACGCTCACATTTGCGAACCGTTAGGAAAAGTCAGTGAATTCCTCCCCTGGATAAGGCTCAATGGAATTCAAGGGAGGTCGGACTTTGTGTGCTTGTGACGATGTACGGATGCTGGGCTGACTCCTCCTTTGACACCACCATTGTCCGACATTGAGATCCTTCGCCCCTCCAAGAAAGCCGCCATTTTTTGTCCTCCAGAAACGGAGAAGACAAACCCGTAAACCTCGGAGGCGTGTATTCGGCCGAGCTCCTTCCCCGTCTTCACGGCTGTTCGGGTTTCCTATCCAAATTATGACGGGAGACCCGGAGAAGTGTTTCGCGAAACATCAAGGAGTTCAACTTCCAGGAACTGAAAATCCAGACGTCTTGGGCCCTGGGTGACCATTTTTCCTGTAGATGTGAGTCATGGCATGAAGCTTCTTCTCGAAATGAGGAAAGAGGCAAAGAAAGGGGAGAAATGAAACCGCTTGGCCCTCAAAACGGGAGCTGGTGGGCAGGCGGAGAGCTGGCGTGATGCTGCTTGGAAAAATCAGGGAGCCCACGAGGTGGACTTACAACGCGAATACTTTTCAAAAGCTCTTTTGTGCCTGGTTCCATCGCTCAGGACTATCTAAGGAGGAGAGAAGGTTTCTAAAATAGAGGGAGTCCTCGACTTACAACAATTTGTTTAGTGACCAAAGTCCACATCTACGACCGCTGCAAGCAACCCACATGGTCCCATGATAAAAAATTCAGAAGTTTGGCAACTGGCCTGTATTTATGACGGTCGCAGTGCAGGAGCACATGTCATCCCCTTTTGCAACGTTCCAGCAATCAAAGTCAATGGGGAAGCCAGATTCACTTAACGACGGTGTGACTAACTTAACAATTGAGCAGATGCGCCACTCTGTGAGGTTTTTAAGGAGAGACTGGACAGCTGTTATTTTGAATGGTATAGGGCAGTGATGGCGAACCCTTTTTTTCACTGTCGCAACTTTGAACAGTCACTAAGCGAGCTGTCGTAAATTGAGGAGTACCTGTAAGAGGAAACAGTGACCAAGCGTGTGAATTTTGATCACGGGACCATGGCGATGCTGCAAAGTTTGCCAGTGTGAAAAGCGGTCGCAAGTCCCGTTTTTCAGCACGGTTGTAACTGTGACTGGTCACTAAGCGAGCTGTCGTACATCGAGGACTATCCGTAAAGCAAGAAAGCGATAAACTGGGGGAGGGAACCATCACGTTCACTGAAAACCGCTCCTTGCACATCCCACCACTTTTCCTCTCTTTGCACTTTTTTGTACCCTTGCCTGGCGTCCCTCTACCGATCTGCCCCATTTTCATGGTTGAAGGTTTTCACTTCTGCCATTTTGGGGAGCCCCCCCTCCACCTTCCCCCCCCCTCTGGCTTCGCCCAACCGCAACTTTTTTCAAACTTCCCCCTTTTTCTCAAAAAAAAAAAAAGCCCCTTCACTTCGCAGGGCGGTTGTGCAATCCACTCGGGCTTCATTCACGCTTGCGGACTCGAACGCACCTCCCTGCGCTTCCATTGTGTGGCTCGTTCCCTTGTGGGTTTTATCCGTGGCTCCTTCTGGATACCCTCAACTCCTCCTTTACTACCCCCACCCCCACGGTTCTTAAGAGGCCCCTTCCCACTTCATTGGGCCTTCGGTTTTCCCACCAGATTTAATTCTCAGTTCAGGTTCTTTCATAAAAGTATTATAAACTCTGTCTTAACTTCTATTTGGTTTATAATTAGCTGGTTTGGTATAATGGTGAAGGTACCGGGAGATGGGGAGTTCTAGTCCCGCCTTAGGCATGAAAGATAGCTGGGTGTCTTTGGGCTGATCACCAGGAGACAGTGAGTTGTAGTCCCACCTTGGACATGAAAGCCGGCTGGGTGACTTTGGGTCAATCACCAGGAGACTGGGAGTTCTAGTTCTGTTTTAGGCATGAAAATTAGCTTGGTGTCTTTGGGCCAATCGCCAGGAGATGGTGACTTCTAGTCCTGGCTTAGGCACAGAATCTAGTTGGATAACTTTGGGTCAATCACTGGAAGACAGTGAGTTCTAGTTCCACCTTAGGCATGAAAGCTGGCTGGTTGATATTGGGCCAATCATCAGGAGGTGGGGAATTCTAGTTCTGTGTTAGGCATGAAAGCCAGCTGAGTGATTTGAGGCTCTCTAAGTCAATTTTGCAGGAAAAATGAAGCTGACTCCCCCATCAAGTATTGAATCCCTCCCCCCCCCCTATTTCCAGCCCTGGCTGGGGAATTCTGGGAGTTGTAGTCCGTCCGTCCCCCATCTTGAAGTGGCTGAGGTTGAGAAATGCTGCTCTGGACAACCAGTCCATTCTACTCAGTGCCAATTTAAAACACAAACACCACAACGCCTCCCTGCCGGCGATCGACACCCCAGATAAGCAGGGGAATGACACCCGGATTAATTCCAGAGCAATAATCAAGCAGTAACCACTATCCCAGTGACGGAACTAAGAAGACGAAAACAACCTTCCTACAAACGCTGACAAGGCAAAGCATATAAGCAGAGAGCAATCCCCACCCACCCCCTCTAGCACTGATGAAGTTACCTAGTTGGGTCATGAAACGTCTGCAAGACAACAGCCGAGCTCTGAGAGCACCAAGGACCCCACAGTCCTCTTCCTCCTCCTCTTCCTCTCCACAAACCCCTCTCCCTTCTAGCACTGATGATATTCCCTAGTTTGGTCATGAAATGTCTGCAAGAAAACAACCGAGCTCTGAGAGCACCAAGGACCCCACCGTCCTCCTCCTCTCTCTACAATCCCCACTCCCTTGTAGCCCGGATGTTGTTATCTAGTTGGATCATGAAATGTCCACAAGAAAAGAACCAAGCTGAGAGAGCACCAAAGAGCTCTCGGTCCTCCTCCTCCTCCTCCTCCTCCTCGGAAACCACCCTCCCTCCTAGCACTGATGAAGTTACCTAGTTGGGTCATGAAACGTCTGCAGGAAAACCAGAGCACTAAGGACCCCACGATCCAGCCGTGAGCTACAGATACTCTCTTCTATTTATTTATCTTGTTTATTTCTCCAGACTTCCTCTGCCGCCCGTTTCCCGTTAGTTATCTCTGTCCATTGAGAAACGCAGAGACAAAAAACAAACAATAAGAAAAACCAGAGGCTCTGAGTGAGAGGAAACAAACAGGAGATAAACCGAATATCCAGCCACACTGATCAACAGAAGCATTTCCTCCACCAGCCTCCATTTTACACACAGTTTGACAGCTGCACCTGATCCTGAACACAGGAATTCCTAAGCAGGGGGATGGACTGAAAGACCTCCAAGGTCCTCTCATACTCTGTTTATTCTATTCTACGTTCTATTCTACTCTATTCTATTCTATTCTATTCTATTCTATGTACTGTTCTATTCTATTCTATTCTATTCTATATTCTGTTCTATTCTATATTCTGTTCTATTCTATATTCTGTTCTGTTCTGTTCTATTCTATTCCTTATTCTATTCTGCTCTATATTCTGTTTTATTGTATTCTACGTTCTATTCTATTCTATTTTCTATTCTATTCTATTCCTTATTCTATTCTATTCTATTCTATATTCTATTCTATATTCTGTTTTATTTTATTCTACATTCTATTCTATTCTATTCCTTATTCTATTCTATATTCTATTCTATGTTCTATTCTGTTCTGTTCCGTTCCATTCCGTTCCACTCCACTCCATTCTATTCCATTCCATTCCCAGCGTAGAAATGATCTTGCACCAATCTTGGGTACAAAAATTACAGTTTCTCTTAACAGATCCCCAAGTTTGCAAGACATTCAGGCCTCCTACCCAACCGAGGCTCTGATTTCTATTTTAGCACCCCAACATTTTCAATTTTACTTCTATTCAGACTGCAACAGTCCGTTTTCGATCTCGTGAATCGATGGTGCTGGAATATCACCGTTTTCTGATGTGTTTTTTTTCCTTTCCGTGATGGAAATAATTCATTTCTTGCCAGATACCAAAAGAGACAAAAGGAGGCAGGGTCAACCCCTGCATTTTTCCAGCCTTCCACTTTTGTGAAATGAAAGTTGGCTTTTAAAAATATCCCCCAACAAAGTTGCAAAGCTGGCGGTGGGGCCAAAAATCAGCCAGAGTTTTTTTTTTTTCAATTTTGCTAATTTTCCCCTCTTTGACCATCAGCAGAAAAAGACAAGATGGTTTACAATGGTGCTGTATCTCCTAGCCAGCAATTACAGATAGTCCTCAACTTATAGTGATTTGTTTAGTGACCGTTCGAAGTTACAACGACCCTGGAAGATGTGACTTATGATGGTTCTTCACACTTAACGACCGTTGCAGAGTCCCTGGGGTCATGCGATCAAAATTCAGACACTTGGCAACTCACTCATATTTATGACGGTCGCAGCGTTCCCCAGAGTCACGTGATCCCCTTTGCTCCAGATTCACTTAACAACCATGTTACAAACTTAGCAACTGCAGTGATTCGCTTAACAACTGTAGCAAGAAACATAGTAAAATGGGAGCAAAACTCACTTAGCAACTCTCCTGCTTAGGCACAGAGGTTTTGGCCTCTGCTGGAGTCATCAATAGAGGATTACCTGTAATTTTCCAGCAAATCTGCCAGCACAATAAATAGAATTTTATTTTTTTTAAAAAAAGAATTGTTCCTGATTGAACAATGGGATATGAAAGAACTTTGTCCTTTCAGGAAAAAAAAAAAAGCTAAAAAATCACTTTTCCTCCTCCGCAATCAGCTTTCTGCAAGGATCAGTTATTACCAAACCCAACGGAAAGAAATTAAAGAAAGAAATTCAAGAAGGGTTATGCAAGAGAGAATTGGCAGAGCAGTTGGCTGGTAAAGTCCGTCCACTGAGATTTTTATTTCTTTCTCTCTCTTCGTCGCATTTCCCCGTGGACTTTTTCCTCCCCTCCCCCCCTCTCTCATTCTGCTAAAAGTTTTGGGAAAATTGCGTGGGAAACGTCTGGCATCTAGGTCAGTCGGTGAGTTTTTGTCTCTCAATAAGGAGAGGCTTTGCTTGCTTTCTTTTTTAAAAAATAAATAAATTAAATTAAATCGAGAGGCGGGTGGGGGGGGGTGTCACACGGCCATCCCCCTTTTTTGCAACCGTCTTGACAAGCAAAATCAATGGGGAAGCTAGATTGACTCAGCAACACGTCATTGGCTTAACACTGATTCGCTTAGTGATGGGTGGCCAGAAAGGTAGTAAAATGGGGCAAAACTCACTTAGCAACTGTCTCACTTAGCAACACACATTGAGGGCTGCTTGTATGGCGGTGCTTCCTTGCTGGAGATCTTCAAGAAAAGACTGAACAGCCATTTATCCAGGATGGCGTAAGGCCTCCTGCTTTGAGCGGGGTGGGGGTGGACTAGAAGACCTCCAAGGTCCCTTTCAGCTTTTACCTGCAATTTGCCAGTAAATGTAACAGTACAATCAATAGCATTTTATAAAGAAATGGGGACAAAGCAGCTATCTTGTTAATAACAGAATTTTGGGCCACAGTTGTGCCCTTACGTCAAGGACACCTGCAGTATGATGTTGGATAACTATTTATCTAAAATGATATAGGGTTTCCTGCCTAGGCAGGGGGTTGGACTAGAAGACCTCCAAGGTCCCTTCCAACTCTGTTATTCTATTCAATTCTTAAGCATCCACATCCTATGCTATGTTAATATCCATTTACATTGCGCTGGTAAGGCCACACTTCGAATATAGCATCCAGTTTTGGTCACCATGATACAAAAAAGATCCTGAGACCCCCAAAAAGTACGAAGAGGGGAAAGAAAATATTCGGGAGCTGAAACGCACGATGAGCGAGCTAAGGGAACTAGCTATGTTTGTTTGTTTATCTGTTCAATTTCTATACCTATCTATCTCGGTTACTGACTTTAAAGGTAAGCACGTATGTGTTAGTCGTTCCCGACTCTAGGGGGCGGCGCTTATCTCCGTTTCAAAGCCGAAGAGCCAGCGCTGTCCGAGGACGTCGCTGTGGTCATGTGGCCGGCATGACTCAACGCCAAAGGTGCATGGAACGTTGTTCCCTTCCCAGCAAAGGTGGTCCCTATTTCTCTACTTGCAGTTTTCACCTGCTTTCGAACTGCTAGGTTGGCAGAAGCTGGGACAAGTCACGGGAGCTCACTCTGTTATGCGGCGCTGGGGATTTGAACCGCCAAACTGCCGACCTTCCTGATCAACAAGCTCAGCATCTTAGCCACTGAGTCACCATGTCCCTTTTCTTAGTGACTTTAGGCAGCTTAAAATATTCTTTAGTCTGGCGAAAGGAAGGCTTAAGGCTGACGTGATTTATTAAATCTGCTTTCCCTCCTTCTCGCTGCAAGGTGACCCTGAATGGGTTACAACCGTAGAAGCAATAAAGCCGTGCATAGCTAAGTAAGTGCCATAAAAACACAAATTGCAAACGAGAGAGAGGCGTTTTTCCAATACTTGCAGGTCTGCCCCAGGGAAGAAGTGGGTGGATTTACTCTCCAAAGCACCTGAGGGCAGGACAAGAAGTCACGGGTGGAGGGTGGAAGAACGTTAGAGACCCAGCCTAGAACTCAGAAAATTTCCTGACAGCGAGAACAATTAACCAGTGGAACGGCTTGCCACCTGAAGTTTTAAAGAAGAGACTGCCAATCAGGGGAAGTATTAGTGCTGCTTTATAAAGCCTTAGTAGGGCCACACCTGGAATGGCGCATGCAGTTTTGGTCAACATTTTACAAAGACTTTGGGAAAAGCGCAGAGAAGAGCAACGAAGAGGATTAAAGTTCTGGAGACTAAAACATACGAAGAATAGCTGCAGGATTTGGGTTTGACCTCTCTAGAGAAGGGAAGGACGAGGGGGGACATGACAGCAGTCTTCCAGTATTTGGGGGGCTGCCCTAAAGAAGAGGGGGGGTCGACGTCTTTTCCCCAAAACAGAAGGCAGGACAGGAAGGAATGGATGGAAACTAATCCAAGAGAAAAACAACCTTGAATTAAGGAGAAACTTCCTGTGGAACAACTTGCCACCAGAAATTGTAGGTACTCCATCACTGGAGGTTTTTAAGAAGAGACTGGATAGCCACTTGTCTGAAATGATATAGCTTGAGCAGGGGGCTGGACTAGATGACTTCCAAGGTCCCTTCCAACTCTATTCTGATTGATTGATATAATCCAGTTATCCAGGATGGTACACGTAGCCCTCGACTTACTATCACAAGCGAGCCCAATATTTCTGCGGCTAAGCAAGACAGTCATTAAGCGAGTCTTGCCCCATTTGGCAACCTTTCTGGTTACCGTTGTTAAGTGAATCACTGCACTTACTCAATTAGCAACTTGGTTGTAAAGTGAATCTGGCTTCCCCCAGAACGTCGCAAAAGGTCGCAAAAAAAAAAGTCACCCCAGGACACTGCAACCGTCATAAGTACATGCCAGTTGCCAAGCATCTGAATTTTGATCATGTGACCACGGAGATGCTGCAACGGTCGTAAGTGTGAAAAACGGTCATAAGGTCGCTTTTTTTCAGTGCCGCTATAACTTTGAACGGCCACCAAATGAATTGTTGTAAGTTGCAGCACTCCCTGGGTAAGGACTCCTGCCTTGGCAAAGGGGTTGGACTAGAAGACCTCCAAGGTCCCCTTCCAGCCCTACGATTCTAAGTCGCAAAGCTTCTATCTGCGGGGTCAATTCCCACAACCAGCGTGAGCTGCGTGCGCAGGAGGGCCCCACTTTTCTTGGCTGCCTTGTGCAAGACGAGATTAGGGAAGTTAAGTGCGCACATCTGCTTTCTTTCGACATTGTTTTTCCAATCGTTTAGGAACTTCTGAGAAAATTCTTTCCTTGGAACCATTGTGAGAAATAATATTTCCCCACTGGATAAATTCATTTCACTTCTTTTTTTTAAAGTCATGTAGGAGGGTGCACAGCTGGGTTAGGGGGCAGAGAGGGCCACGGGGTCTTCTAACCCTTCTTTACCCCACACGTCCGTCCAAAGTCCGCCCGATCCTGAAGTACACGTAATCCTCAACATACGGCCACAATGGAGCCCGTTGTTCCTGTTGCTAAGGGAAATAGTTGTTAAGTGAGTTTTGCCACATGGCACGATCTTGTCTTGCCACCGTTGTTAAGCGGGTCACTGCAGCGGTGAAGTGAGTCACATGGTGGTTAAGTGAATCCAGCTTCCCCGTTGTCAGAAGGTCGCAAAAGGGGGGAAATCACGTGACACACACACACCGGTCATAAGTACATGCCAGTTGCCACACTTCCAAATTCTGATCAACGGTCGTGAGTTGCCTTTTCTGCTGCAACGTCGAGCGGTCACTAAACGGACGGTTGTAAGTCGAGGACTGTGTGTAATAAGGCCTTGTGAAGGGTTGCAAAGAAGGCAATGAAGTTTTTTATCTGACATGCAATCATACCCAGCCGTCTCCCTCCCTGGGAGGAGGCCCAGTGCCTCTCTGCATGAGTCAACCCCTTTGGCTGTCCTCCTCTTAAATTTCGGAGCGATGACCAAATCCATGACTCACAGCGAGCAGCACCCAGGGAGGAGGTTGTGATGCCACCCAAACACCCTGAAGCCAAAGACAAAACACAACACAACAACAAGCGGCAATGCCAAAGAGCCACCCGGATTCTTTATTTGGGGAAGGGAGGATTCTGCTTGTCTAGGAGAAATCTGGGAAGAACTCTCTGCTCCCTGCAGGGGAAATGGGGGGGGGGGCTAATTAAAGAAAACCAGCACGCTGTCCTGGGCCCCCCACCCACCCACCCAAGTTTCCTTTCACCGGCGGCCCCTGAGAGTGAGATTTCATGAAAAGTTCTACGAAGAACCAAAAAATGAACGCAAACTAATAAAGAGCGAAAGAAGCAAAGAAATGAAAGAAAGAAGGAAGAAAGGAAGGGAGGAGGGAGGGAAGGAGAGAGGGAAGGAAGAAAGCGAGAGAAAAAGAAAGAAGGAAGGAAAGAAAATGAAAGAAGGAAGGGGTTATAAAAATAAAGGAGATTAAAAAAGGAAGAAAGGTGATGAAAGAAAGGAAATGAAAGAAGGAAGAAGAGGTAGAGAAATGAGAGAAGAAGAAAGAAAGAAAAAGAAAGAAAGAAAAGATAGAAAAGAAGGTAGGTAGAAAGGAAGGAAAGGGGAAGAAGAAAGAAAGGAGACAGAACAAATGAGATAGATGAAAGAAAAAGGAATGAATGAAAGAGGGAAGGAGATAGAAAAAGAAAGATGGAGAAAGGAAGAAAGGAGATAGAAAGAAAAAGAAAGAAAATAATGAAAAGGGTAGGAGAAAGGAGATAGAGAAAGGAAGAAAAGAGAAGAAAGAAAAAAGAAAAGAAGAGATAGACAAAGAGATATTAAAAGAAAGAAAAACAATGAAGGAAGGAAAGAAAGAATGAAAGATGAAGAAGGGTGACGGTAGGTAGGAAGGAAAGAATGAGAAGGAGAAAGAACGAGACAGAAAAAAGAGAAAGCAAGAAAAAGTGCAGAAAAAGAGAAGGATAAAAAATAGAAATAGTCAAGCATAGTCTTAGGCAGCTCAATGCCTTCACCCCCCCACCCCAAACCCACAGGCACATTTTGAAAGGAAGGGGAAGATACAGAACCTAGTCAAAAAGTGGGGGGGGGGGAAGAGGGGGACAACAGAAAAGAAAGTACTAAATATACAAGTATATATTCAAGAGTGAGATATAAAGTGGGGGGGGACATAGGATAGATTAGCAAAGGGAAGGGAATAAGAAATGATACTAAACTATACTTGGGCTCACGGAAATACCATCCCAAGAAAACATAAAGAGAGATCTGAAAGAGACACCTATAACAATAGAAAAAGAAAGGAAGAGAGGAGGAGAGGAGAGGAAAAGGAGGGAAGGAAGAAAGAGGAGAGGAAAGAGGAGAGGAAGGGGAAGAGGAAGTGGAGGAGCAGGAGAAAGGCAAGGGAAGGAGGAAGGGGAAGGAGAGGAGGAAGGAAGGAAGTAGAGAAAGGAGGGAAGGAGAAAAGAAAGGGAAAAGAAGGTGGTGTTACAACAGGCGGAAGGGATGGTAAATAAAGCCACCCAAAATGTATATTATAATCTTTTAAATGGAATAACAAATGTATAAGAATGACAAATGTAAAGAAGAATAACAATTATGTGAATGTATATACCTATAATTGTATGCAAGAGAATAAAAAATAAATACAACTTTTCAACAAAAAAACCCCACATGCAAGTTTTTACAATTTGGCGCTTGCCTTCCCTCCCTCTGAGAAATTCTCACTTCTCTTTCTTCTGCCCACTTCCCCTTCTCAAAGCCTACGCCATCGGTGAGAGCTGGGCTGGACCCAAAAAACACAACCACATCCAGCGGCTGTTTTCCAAAATACAAAACAGGTCGCCATTTCACTTTTCCATTGGTTGTTTTGTTGCATTGCATTGTTTTGCTTTGGGATGTTGTGGGTCCCTCAAGTCTACGTTTCATTTCCAGCAGTGGGAAAACATCTCTGGAAAAACCAGATTTATTTAATCTTTCTTTCTTTCTTTCTTTCTTTCTTTCTTTCTTTCTTTCTTTCTTTCTTTCTTTCTTTCCATTCCTTCCTCCATCTCTCTTCTTTCTTCCACTCTCTCTTTTCCTTCCTTCCTTCCTTCTTTTGTTCCTTCCTTATTCTCCTTTCTCTCCTTCTCTTTCTCTTTCTTTCCTTCCTTCCATTCTCTCCTTCTTTCTTTCTAGCTCTCTTTTCCTTCTTTCCTTCCCCTCTCTTTCTCTCTCTTTCTTTCTCTCTCTCTCTTTCTATCTCTCTTTTCCTTCCTTCCTTCCTTCCTTCCTTCCTTCCTTCCTTCCTTCCTTCCTTCCTTCTCCTCCTCTCCCGCTGCACGTGGTGACCTTATCAGGATTGGTACAACTGATAACTCACCCAGGATTTAAAAGATTAAAAAGGATCACTTACTTAAAACCCTAGAATCAGAAGAGGGCCCAGTAACACCTCTTCCCACGAACAGAATTTTATTAAAGGCATCAGCTCCGGCAAAAGATGATACCCTTTCATAAAATGTGTTGCATAGAGCAAGTTTTATTTGACAAAAACAAAACAAGCATTTCATGTGGTCAAGCACAAACACAAGGTTTTCGTTTTGCTTCCAGAATTCCTGACTTTTGCCTACCAGAGGCAGGAAAGAAAAGAAAGAGAAAGAGAAAGGGAGAAGAGAGAGTGATGAAAAAAAGGAAAGGAAAGGAAGAGAAAGGAAAAGAGAAAGAGAAAGAAAAAGGAAAAGAGAAAGGAAGGGAGAAGAAAGAAAGGAGAGAGAGAGAAAGAAATAGAATGAGAAAGGAAAAAGAAAGGAAAAAGGAAAGAGAGAGAGAGAAAGGAAGGAAGGAATAAATAAATAAAATGAAATAAAGAATGAAAGGAAAGAGAGAGAGAAGAAGAAAAAGAAAAGAAAGCATCCACTTATTAATATCTGGCTAAATCATCCTAAATGCCTAATAAACCTGCCTAATAAAGCATACTTTTTCCTGCAGGAAGAAGCATAATAGATGGTTTGCCTCATCTCCCCAGAGAAAATTCCAGAAGCCCAGAATGTGCCTCTTACTTTCCCAGGTCAAAGGAACTCCAACCTAGGAAATCCCCCCCCCACAAAATCCACTGAAACCCCCTCTCCCCCCCCCCCAATAAAACCAAAGCAGGCTTCGGAAATGCCTCTTGTGCCTAACCCACCAGAAACGAAAGCTGAAGTCGCCAGTCCTCACCGCGACTTTTCAAGGGTAGACTGCTCTTGAACCCAGAGCTCGCCGACTAATGTTTGGCTCCTGAAAGCAAAGCTTCTTTCCAAACCGGCCCCCTCACCTGCGGCTTTCCGCTAAAGACCTGCTGGGAGATGAATCCATCCTGACCCCTCCTCACCCGTCAACCCTAGAGCCCCCTCCCCTCCCTGCCCCTTATCAAAACCCGAGAAAGAATAGAGTGAAACCGCAAATAAACCTAAACTTTCTCGAAAGTTTGTCTTTCCAGCTCGGGCGCGATAAGGAATCCTGGCTTTTCTCAGTTCTGCCTGATTAAATCAGGAATTCCACATGTATTAACACACCTGATCAAAGGCAGTGACACTGGGGGGCAGGGGGGAGGGAGGGAGAGGACGGAAGTGGGGGATGATGGGCCCTGCATCAAAATGGATCATCAGATGCAGAAACCAACTACGGCGGGAGTTATACGACGTCAAAGGCCTCGCAATTGTGACTTGGGCCCCTTTTAAAAGTTGGATTCTCCCTCCTCCCCCAAGCAGGAAAACAGAACACAAACATGTGACTTTAAAAATAATAAATAGATAAGAAGGTTTAGGGGTCCTGGGTGATGTCTGAGCTTGGAAGGTTTCTTTGCAGATGTTTCATGACCAAACTAGGTAATATAGTCAGTACTAGAAGGGAGAGGGGTTTGCTAGGAGGAGGAGGAGGAGGAGGAGGAGGAGGAGGAGGAGGAGGAGGAGGAGGAGGAGGAGGAGGAGGAGGTGAACTGTGGGGTCCTTGGTGCTCTCTGATCTTCATGATTTTCTTGCAGATGTTTCATGACCCAACTAGGGAACATCATCAGTCATACAAAGGACTGAGCAAACCCTACTCCCCTCTAGCACTGATGCTGTTACCTAGTCGAGTTATGAAATGTCTGCAAAAAAGCCTGCACACTCAAAGGACACCAAGAACGCCACAGTCGTCCTCTTCCCTGCAAACGCCACCCTCCCTTCTAGCACTGATGATGTTCCCTACTTGGGTGATGAAACGTCTGCAAGAACACAGCTAAACTCAACACCATTTCAAACCCTCTACCTAAAAAAAGCCTTTAGCTTTTGTATACCTCCCGATTAATCAACCTCTCCGTGTTTTGCATTCAGACCCAGAAAATGTGTTCCTTCCACATTCCACCTATCAAATTAATAAGTAAACAAAGCGATTATAATAGAAGAAGCTGAGGCCTTCATTGATTTCTAGCTGTGCTCCGAACAAAAACAGATTAAAACACAATCAGTACTGTAAACAAACCCTGGTAAAAACACACTAGGGGGGTGGGGGAAATCCCCAGAGTTTCTAGTTTTGAAATGTCCACAATCAAATCAACGTTTGTGCATTCAAGTTAATGCTCTTCCCCCCACCCCACAAAAAAAGAAATGAAATTACAGTTGTTGGGGCGAATGCAGCTAACTCAGCCATCCTGGGTCAAACTCAGAATATCTTTTGCACATTAGGAACATCCTTCCTATTAAATGATAATTCTTAGCAGGAGAGAACAAATGTAGGGCACAAAGACATGTTATTTATGTTTAAATGAATGAAGGGAAAAATGATAAAGGATTATGGAAAGAGACTAATATAGTTGAAGTTGGAAGATTAGATTTATACCTATTCATTTGGATCACTATCGTTAAAGTTGTTTTTTAAAGACTTGGCCCAATGTACTATCCACAAAATACCTACGTTTATGCTGGAAAAAAATAAAAAAATGTAATATATAAAAAAAGGAACACCCTTGTACAATAATTTTAATTAACAAGTGTGGCAGTGAGAATCCCTGTGCAAAACTGATCAGGACAGACAATCCGTCTTCCTCTACCTGCAGCTCATCAAACCTTCATCTAACCTCGAACAAACATGGTCCTGGATCTGTTAATCCAAATGTGGGTTTACCACCACCACCCCTCCCCCCACCTCAGCCCCTCTCTGGACCAGTTTATGGATCAAACGCAAACCACCCAGCTGCGAAGTCGGCCAAAGTAGGTTAGGTGCATAGGATTTCACGCAATTCCACTTTGCGCTGGGCGGCTGGCCCAAACGAGGGCGCGGATCCGGAGGAAGTTGGGCGCTGGGGACCACCCCGGGGACCCCACTCATTTGCGACCCCCAGCTTTCTCTACCCCGCTCCCTTTTGCAGGTAATCCTACCTTTTGGGGGAGGGTTGGGGGGGGGCTGGCTGGCTTACCCCTTTGGAAGGAGCGCCCCGTCGGGGGACGCGCTGGGAGGGACGCGGGGCTGCCCTCCTCTTCCTTCTCCCTTACGACCTGGTGCCCCCTCTCCGCGGGACTACAACACCCATCGTCCCCGACAAATGACAGCCAACCCGACTGGAAGGGGCAGATTGCGTAGTAATACCCGACGGACTGCTTCCCTCTGCCCGGTTGGACGGCCCTGCTGAGCGGTCAGGGAGCTCCGAGGGGTGTGAAGGCGGGGCCGGGGAGGAGACGCTGGGAGTCGCTTAGATTGGGACCCCCGCCCCGTCCCTCAATTCCAGCCCACCGACCCCAAACAGACGGTGCCGGTTTATGGGAGGGGAGGGGAAGGCAGGTAAGAAGAAAAGGCGGAGGGTTTGCAAGGATCGGGCTGGGAGCGAGGGAGGGGAAGCCGAGACCCCCGTCCCGTCCCTCAAATCCACTCCCACCCACCCCAAAGAAGCCCAGACGATGCTGGTTTATGGGACGGGAAGGCAGGAAAGAGGAAAGGGCGGCTGATTTCCAAGGATGGGATCGGGAGCGAAGGAGGGGGGCAGTGGGGTCCCAGATGGAGACCCCCTCCCCTTTCCTCAATTCCACCCTCCAGTCCCCTCAGACAGACGAGCCGGTTTATGGGACGGGACGGGAAGGCAAGAAAGAGGAAAGAGCGGTCGGCTTCCAAGGATGGGACCGGGGGCCAAGGAGGTGGGCAGCCAGGGTCCCAGATGGAGACCCCCGCCCGTCCCTCAATTCCACCCTCCCAACCCTAACAACCTTCCCCCCAAAACAGACGATGCCAGTTGATGGGACGGGACGGGAAGGCAGGAAAGAGGAAAGGGCGGTGGGCTTCCAGGAATAGGACCGGGAGCGAAGGAAGGGCAGCCGAGACCCCCGCCCAGTCCCTCAATTCCACCTCCACCCCTCAAAAAACCGGACGATGTCGGTTTATGGGACGGGAAGGCAGGAAAGAAGAAAGGGCGGTGGGCTTGCAAGGATCGGAGCGGGAGCGAGGGAGGGGCACCCAGATGGAGACCCCCGCCCGTCCCTCAATTCCACAACCCCCCGACCCTAACACCCCTCCCCCAAAACAGACGATGCCGGTTGATGGGACGGGAAGGTAGAGGAGAGGAAAAGGCGGGGGGCTTGCAAGGGTGGGACGGGGGGCGAGGGAGGGGGGGCACCGGGGCCCCAGATGGAGACCCCCGCCCGCCAGCCAGGACTTACGCGCTCAACCAGGAGCCTGCCGGACCGCCTCCGCCGCTTCTGCCCTGGGGAGAGCCGGTGGGCTCCGGTCCGAGGGCGCCGGGGCCGGAGCGGGCAGGAGCGCCGTCGAGCCCAAGCGAGCCGCCACTCACCTGATCGGCGGGGCCAGCCGGGCCGCCGGAGCTTCCGCAGGGAGGAGTCCCGCCGGACCGCCCCCGACGACGGGCCAGCAGGTGCCTCCCTTCCGGGCCGGGCGGTGCCGCCGTGCAGCGGAGCGCAGCTGGAGAGACCTGCCCGCCGCCCCGGGACGCCTGCGGGGCTCAAGGCAGCTGGGGCTGCGGACCAGGGACGCCGCGCATCGGAGCCCCGGTCTGCCGAGGGTCGTGCGAAGGGGGAAAAAGAAATCTGACTTAGATCGGGGCTCCCCCCCCAGATGGGGAACATCTGGAAGAGTTTCTCTCCAGTCGGCAACGATGAGATGGGGGGGGGGTCAGGTCCCAGAGTCCCCCAGCTGGCATGCTTTGAATTTTGGGCTCCCACAATCCCCCAGCCAGCTTGGTGTCCATCTAAAAGTTGCCAAGCTTGAGTGACATTGCTCCAGGCACTTGGCAATGACTTCAACAGCTGCCCTGGGATGCCAACAGGTTAATTAAGAGAGGAGGGGGAAGCCTTTCTTATTTTTACAAGTAAGATGGCAAATATGTTTAACACTCCCCCCTCCTCCTCTTTTCCCCACAACAGCCCTGTGAGGTGGGCTGGCCTGAGAGAGAGGGGCTGGCCCAAAATCACCCAGCCAGCTTTCATGCCTAAGGCAGGACTAGAACTCCCAGTCTCTCCCGGTGATTGATCCAAAGTCACCCAGCCGGCTTTTGTGCCTAAGCAGAACTAGAACTCACAACTGAGGTTTTTGGCCTCCACCGCTAGACATAATTTTATCCTTTTCACTTTGTGGGAGCACAGATCTTCCAAATAAGTTCCTACAAAGTAAGGCGGAAGAAAATAAATTGACCCGAGAAGAAAAATAAAAAACTAACCCAGGGATCTGGCTTTTTAATCAAGGAGAGGGCGGCACGGATCCAGTCTGATCCCTATTTGGAAGGAATCCGGGAAGCTGCTTGGGAGAAAAAGCCCAATTCCAGAACAGAAAGAAAGATTGACAGGGTGATAAGCGGGGGGGGGGGGGTTGGGGGGGTTGGAGGGGGGGGGGGGGAAACAGGACTGATGCTTGACCTAACTTTAGGGTGGAACTAAATTGGTATGAACAGTTTTATTAGGAGCCACAGTGGCGCATACTGGTTAATACAGTATGTAGTATTGCAGGCTACTTTTGCTGACTGCAGGCTGCCAGCAGTTCGAATCTGACCAGGCTCAAGGTTGACTCAACCTTCTGTCCTTCTCAGGTTGGTAAAACAAGGACTCAGATTGTTGGGGGCAAAAGGCTGACTCTGAATCACTTAGAGAGGGCTGTAGATCTCTGTGAAGCAGTATGTAAGTCTAAGGGCTATTGCTATAATCCAACCCCTGATCCAAAAAGCCCCCCCCCGGGATTCCTTCTCTGAGTGAGGGGTGATCTAGATGGCCTCTAGGTTCACTTCCAATTTTAGTCATGGGAAGCAACGACAGCTGCTCCTCCCCTTGGATCCTCAGCTGAGCCCAACATTTCAGTGGCTAAGCGAGACAGTGAAGTGAATTTTACAAGCTTCTTCCACGCAATTGTGAAGTGAATCGCGGCAGTGGTTAAGCGAGGACCACGGTTGTTAAGTGAATCTGGATTCCCGTTCGGCTTTGCTCGTCACAAAAGGGGATCATGTGACCCCCCCCCCCAGAACACACTGCAACCGTCATAAATACCTGCCAGTGGCCAAGTGTCAAAATTTTAAATCACGCGACGCTGGGGAATGCTGCAGTGGCCATGGTGTGTGAACTTCACTTGTTTCAGTGCTGTTGTAACTTGGAACGGTCACTGAACGAGGATTGGCTGTAAAAAAGAAGGGGGAATATCGGCTTCTCTTTCTCAAGGGAAAGGCCCTGGCAGGGAAATCCCAAAGTTCACCCTTGGCTAGTTGGTCCAGGAAGAGGTTGGCACGGAAGGAGAAGGTGGGTGTGTATTTCCACCACTGAGATCACACTTCCTGGATGTGATTAAACCAGCTGCTGTTTAGAGTTTCATTCTCACCTTTGCCTGCATTTCTCCACTTTTTTAAAAAAGTTCCTTATTAGCTAAACTTTAAAAACATTGGACATAGTGCGACATTTCTCGCATAAACATTTCCATATAGCGATTGGATCTTACAACAATTACATTTTATATCCATTACATAGGTGTGTGTAATCCGTGTAGATTATCTGTCCGTTGATCCTTTCTTTTATATAATTACTAACCAGACAAATACATATCTCATTCCTACCTATCACACATTCTTAATCCCCTATTTTCCAACTTTTCTGTGTTTTTCTGTCCCGGCTTTTTTCCCTCCTTTCTAACCATCGATACCATTTGTCCCAGATTTCGTGGTATTCCGTCTCACTCTTGTCTTTGAGCTCTAGAGTCAGTCTGTCCATCTCTGTGCATGCCAGTATTTTATTTATTATTTCTTGTTCCGAGGGAGTCACCTTATTTTTCCATTTTTGTGCAAAAAACAGTCTTGCTGCCGTTAAAATATGCAGCATTAAATACAGCCCACCGTTGCCATGTTTTTATTTTGTGATCCCTAGTAGAAATAATTCTGGCCACAACTCCATTCTTTAATTTAGTGTCCCTTCCAAATGCTTCCTTATCTGGTGCCAAAAAGCCCTCGCTTTCATGCACTCCCACCACATATGGTAGAAGGTCCCTAGTGCAACGTTACATTTCCAACATGGTGGCGATAAATGTTTGTTAATGTTAGCTAATCTTGTGGGTGGGATGTGCCACCTATAGAACATCTTGTGTAAGTTTTCCTTCCCTGCGTTTGTCCACTGAGATCATGGGATGCAAAAGGATCAAAAGTCTGGGAAAAAGCTGAAAAAAATGGAGCCCGTTTGGCCCTGGCAGCCCCCGAATCGGTGGGTTGAATTGGAAAGTGGAAAAAAAAGGGGGGGGGGAAGAGAGAATGACACATTAGTGCAAGGGAAACACAAAGCGTTGTTGGGATGTTCCAAAGAGCCGATCATGACCCCAGAGAGCATTGTTGCCCAGTTCAGGAGGCAGCACAAAATCGGCACTGCCAGATCTGAAAAACTAAGCAGAATCAGAGAATCTGGATCGGGGGTTGGATGGGAGACCACTAGCAGATCTTGGGCTGGGCTGGAAAGCAGAAGAACTGTCAAAAGTGAAAGTCGATTTGAAGCCACCTTTATTTTCCATCGTCCAAATATTGACCAACCCAAGCTGAATTATGTTGCTCCCAGTGAATTTAGGCAGGGGGACGTTTTACCGGTTGGATGGCTGCCTGGCACACACCAACAGCCCTTGGAAACTCCGTTTTCTATGCCTCCTGGCAGAATAAAGGAAGCTGTTGATTAGCAAGAATATATAGAATGTCAACCGGTTCTGTGTTCGGCAGGCAGAAAATCATATTTTTATTTTTAATGTTGCCTTTTTATATTTGTGTTGTATTTGTACTGATAAATAAATAAAGGGAGACTAGTATAGATCTATTTCGAGCTAATTAGCTCTCCTCCCATATTTAGGCATACCAGGGGTTGTAACACAAATACATACCTATTTCCCTGGCTCAACTGATAAGGAGGACAGCCTGTGGCTTAGTGGCTAAGACTCCTGCCTAAGATATAATACAGCCCAGGTTCAAATCCCAGTAAGGGTATGGCTAGCTGATGAGAGCTAATTAGCTCGAAATAGATCTATACTAGTCTCCCTTTATTTATTTATCAGTATATATATATATATATATGTGTGTGTGTGTGTGTGTGTGTGTGTGTGTGTGTGTGTGTGTGTATATATATATATATATATATATATATATATATATATATATATATATATATATATATATATATATATATATATATATATATATATATATATATTTGTGTTACAACCCCTGGTATGCCTAAATATGGGAGGAAGGTCACACTCCCTCTTTCTGTCCTTCGGCTTCATCACAGAAGACCATGCAGGCAGAAAATCATATTTTTATTTTTAATGTTGCCTTTTTTTTATATTTGTGTTGTATTTGTACTGATAAATAAATAAAGGGAGACTAGGATAGATCTATTTCGAGCTAATTAGCTCTCATCAGCTAGCCATACCCTTACTGGGATTAGAACCCAGGCTGTATATATCTTAGGCAGGAGTCTTAACCACTAAGCCACAGGTTCTCTTCCTTATCAGTTGAGCCAGGGAAATAAGTAGGACAGAAAGAGGGAGTGTGACCTTCCTCCCATATTTAGGCATACCAGGGGTTGCAACACAAATACAATATGTGATTCTAGAGTTTGCATCTTCTGGGGTGTTTTGTACACTGCTTAAAATCACTTGGAGTCAGAGCGCTTTATAAGTTGGTAAATAAATCACTGCCAGGGACTTTGGGTGCCTGGCCCTTTAAGGGCTGGCCACGCCTTCCCTTCCTCCCACACAGCTCCACCCTTCGTACTATTGCTTGCATGCAGCAATACCTACTGGCCATTGAGATTTGAGTGAGGAGAGGCCCACCAATCAGAAAGCTAATAGCGAATGGGCTAGTTCCCTCCTGCTCTGTGTTCTACCCGTCCAGGCCCGTAGAGATAGAAAAATAGAGAGTGGCATGTGATGCTGCCATTCCCATTGGGAATACAGAATTCTAGGCATGGTCTGAGCAGGGCAAGCCAGGGTTGGATGCAGCCCATAATAACCTTGGCCCATGTTTCAATCTGTGGTTTGGCAGGACACCCAGATCTTCCTCATCCCAAGCCAGGTTCCACCAGTCTTGTGTCTGTAACAGCAACAGAGTTGGAAGGGTCTCTTGGAGGTCATCTAGTCCAACCCCCTACTCGGACCGGAGACCTATGCTATTTCTGGTAAATGGCTATCCAATCTCTTTTTTAAAAGCCTCCAGTGTTGGGGCATCCACAACTTCCAGAGGCAAGTTGTTCCACTGGTTAATTGTTCTGTCAGGAAATTTCTCCTTACTTCTAAGTTGCTTCTCTCCTTGATTAGTTTCCACCCATTGCTTCTTCTCCTGCCCTCAGGTGCTTTGGAAAATAGTTTGACCCCCTCTTCTTTGGGGCAGCCCCTCAAAAAACTATGTCATCTAGTTTTTCATTTTTCTTTCATGTTTTATTTGTTTTGTTTATATTACTTTACATTTCCATCAAACAGTGTATGATCTGGGTACAGTTATTTGAACAATCATAATCCACGTATTTGTTGTTATATTCATCACAATATTAATAATAACTATATAGTAATATAATTACATAATTCATCTTTAAATTATCTCCACATCAACATTTCCTTTTTATATCTCCTCCTTTCTCACTTCTGTTTCTATTGTGTAACCATTAATGAAATACGTCCCACGTCAAAAAAAAAATCAGTTTCTTTTGTTTCATTAAACCAGGGGTGTCCAAACTTGGGAACTTTAAGACTTGTAGACTTCAACTCCCAGAATTCCCCAGCCAGCCATGTCTTAAAGTTCCCAAGTTTGGACACCCCTGCATTAAACTAATGAAATTCCTGCAACTGTTCTTTGTATGTTTCAGTTTCCAGCCCTTGAATCATCCTTGTTGCTCTTCTCTGACCTCTTGCCAGAGTCTCAGCATCTTTTTTTACATCGTGGTGACCACAACCTGAATCTGCTCCTTTGGTTCTGACGACGGAAACCGGCTTAAGATCCAGGAAATGAAACTGTTGGCGCTGCGGGCGAGACGGAGGAAACGGAGCCCTGAAGTAGAACTAGAAGAGGAAACGAAAGAATCGGGGGAACTTCTTCGGGGTGACACTTTTAATTGAGCAGGACTGGAGAAGGGAGGGCTGCTGGAAGGAACCTGGGTGTGTTAACATATATTTGGTTGTTATCCTGACTCTGTTATCTTTATAAGTAGAGAGTGAAGATACCCAATACTCTTTCCTATTCCCACCCCCCACCCCACGACAACAACCTTGTCAGGTGGGCTGGGCTAAAAGAGAGGGATTGGCCCAAAGTCAGCCAACTAGTTTTCATGTCTGGCAGGACTAGAACTCCCTGTCTCCTGGTGATTGACCCAAAGTCACCCAGCCTGCTTTCATATCTAAGGTGGGACTAGAACTCCCTGTCTCCTGGTGATTGACCCAAAGTCACCCAGCCTGCTTTCATATCTAAGGTGGGACTAGAACTCCCTGTCGCCTGGTGATTGACCCAAAGGCACCCAGCCTGCGTTCATGTCTAAGGCTGGACTAGAACTCCCCATCGCCTAGTGATTGGCTCAAAGTCCACCGCCCTGCTCAGGTAGGAAACTTTATACCATTTCAGACAAATGGGTTTTCCTTCTTTTTCTTCCTCTTTTCCCTTTTCTGAAAATTCTGAGATTGTCACCACCTCTTTTGTCCTTCCTGGGGACTTCAGTGCTTTTCCATCGTCGCACGCACAATAATCTGGTTGTGGTTGTGTTATACAATATCAGCCTGCCTTAATGTTAGCTGCCTGTGGCACTGGTGTGACTACGGTGGGTAATTTATCCAACTAGTGATGCCGATTTATTAAATTTCTTTTGATATCCTGGACGGCACATGAAACTGTTACTTGAAGGGCCAAATTTATGATGGATGGTTGCAAGAATTGGGCCTGTCTAGTTTAATGAAAAGAAGGTCTAGGGCAGGGGTGTCCAAACTTGGCAACTTTAAGACTTGTGGACTTCAACTCCCAGAATTCCCCAGCTGGCTGGGGAATTCTGGGAGTTGAAGTCCACAAGTCTTAAAGTTGCCAAGTTTGGACACCCCTGGTCTAGGGTAAAGGGACAGCAGCCTTCTCGTATTTGAGATGCTGCCACAAAGAAGAAGGGGGTCAGCCTATTCTCCAAAGCACCTGAAGGCAGGAGAAGAAGCAATGGATGGAAACTAATCAAGGAGAGAAGCAACCTGGAACTAAGGAGAAATTTCCTGACAGCCAGAACAATTAACCAGTGGAACAACTTGCCTCCAGAAGTTGTGAATCCTCCAGCACTGGCAGTTTTTCAGAAGAGATTGGGCAGCCATTGGTCTGAAATGTTATGTTGTTATGTTTTCTACTTGAGTAGGGGGGGTTGGACTAGAAGACCTCCAAGGTCCTTTCCATCTCTGCTATTCTGTTATTTCGTTATTCTGATGACGACCAAGGAGTAACTGTGGTTGCCACCTCAACTGTGAAGTATGCAGATGACCAAGATAAATAATTAGCAATTAGAAAGAAAGAAAACCCAAGTATTTTTCTGCCTGAAACCAAGACGAAGAGGAAGTGAACGGAAGTCCTCTGCTGAACCTGTGAAGTGATTGAATACATGCATTAAAAGGGAAAGTTTCAGCTTTCGTTATGACTGGACGGGCTAAAATATATATCGGGATTGAAGAAATTGGTGACAGCTAAGTGGCTGAGAATGAAACCGGAAAGCCACAGGCTGGTGAATGTCCCACACACATGACAGACACTCTAGGTGGAAATTGGGGAAGAATCCAAGGTCCGAGGGAACGCAGTTCCTGAGAAAAGATCTGAATGGAGAAAGAGGAACATAAAAGCATCAAATCACTTATATGTATAACTCTGTGAAAATATCTACAGACCCCTCACATCCTGGACATTTCAACTCCTACCCTCAAAACGACGCTATAGGGCACTGCACGACAGAACAACTAGACACAAGGACGTTTTTTTCCTGAATGCCACCACTCTGCTAAACAAATAATTCCCACAACACTCCCAAACTATTTACCCAGGCTGAATTATTATTATTCCCATCCTTTCTATCATCTATCTCCTTTTCTACTTATGACTATAATCCTGTTGCTTGTACCTCTTCGATTTATATTGTTTTACAGTATTTGGTTTCCTAGTATGATTTGATTGCTTACTTAGTGACCTATGACTATCACTGTTGTATCTTATGATTCTTGATGAATGTATTTTTATGTACACGGAGAGCATCTGCACCGAAGACAAATTCCTTGGGTGTCTAATCACACTTGGCCAATAAAGAATTCTATTTCTTATTCTATTTCATGTTCTATTCCTATTCTCAATGTTTGCTGTTGTCCATTACTCTCCCAGCTCCCACTTCTCTCTCAAGGGAGCGGGCCAGGGACCACCGTCTGCTGGGCACTGACACCTCCCCCCCCCCACTGGGTGCAGTTTGGGGATTTGTTAAAGGTAAATGGTTCCCCTTGCATATATGTGCTAGTCGTTCCCAACTCTAGGGGGCATCTCCATTTCAAAGCCGAAGAGCCAGCGCTGTCCGAAGATGTCTCCATGGTCATGTGGCCGGCATGACTCAACGCTGAAGATGCACGGAACGCTGTGACCTTCCCACCAAAGGTGGTTCCTATTTCTCTACTTGCATTTTTTACCTGCTTTCGAACTGCTAGGTTGGCAGAAGCTGAGGGGGGCTCACTCTGTTATGCAGCGCTAGGGATTCAAACCACCAAACTGCCGACCTTTCTGATTGACAGGTTCAGAGTCTTAGCCACGGCATCCCTCCTGGGGATTTGTTACAGTTCTCTATTTTTTTCGTTTTAAAGGCACTCTTGAGGATATTAGGAGAACCTTGCACAGATGGAGGGAATCACACCAGGTCATGCAATGTGTACAACGGGTCGAGGCTAGTGGATCTCACAACGCTCCTTCTCAAACCATGTTTATTCACACTACGATGACGGGATGACTACGCAGCGCTTCCTCAGACCAGAGCGTGAGTTGCGAGTGTGACGTGCCACAAAACAACTCAAAACCCTCACACACACACCACGCGTAGCCCCGCCTTCCCTCCCGCGCCGCTGCCACGGCGGCAACTGCGGGGCCGTGGCCGGTGAGCGCCCTTTTATAGTCCGCTCCGAGGCGGGGCGGGACGGTTGTTCCTCCGGCAGCCAATCGGAAGGGCTTGGGTGACGTCGCCGCCTGCCGGTCCCAGTCTGGCCTGCGGTCACGTGGTCGCCGGGCGTCGCCGCCGCGCCTGCGCGGCTCCTCCTCCTTCTCCGTCGTCTTCCCCCGGCGAGGTTTCGCCGCTGCTTCTCTCCGTCGTTGCCGCGGACGGTAAGCGGGACGGGAGGGGGGGGGAAACGAGACCAGCTGGATGTGAAATGGCTTCGTTGAGGCCGGGAGGGGCTCATTGAAAAACAGCCCCACTCGCTCGTCCTGCGTTGAGAACGTAAGGGGGGGGAACTACACCTCCCATGCTCCCCAGCCTTGCCTGGCCGAGGCATATGGGCGTTGTAGTCCCCCTCTCCCCTTCCGCTCCTCTTCTCAGACCGCTGGGACAGCGCCTCCCTCCCTCCCTCCCTCCCTCCTTCGGCCAACTCACCAGCCTGGCCGCGTTCCAGCTGCGGAGCCAGGACTCCCGGCCCCATAATCCCCAGCGAGACGGGAGTCTTCCCCCAGCCCTATATGGGAAGGGGAGGCGGCACAAGGCGGGAACCCAGAAGAGGCAGCCGGTCGGGGGGGGGGGTCCGATTGGGGGAGACTCCCCCCACCCATTTTGGGGGTCTTCGGGTGGGGGGGCTGATCTCCCTGGTCCCTCAAGATGGGGGGTGGTGGGTGGTGGTGGTCCTGAAGAGAGAGGCCACCTTTGGGTGCCCAGCCTAGCAGCTGGAGGGGGGGTCACATCTGGGAAGTCTTCTGAGGGTCTCCCTGGTGGGGCATGCCCGGAAGGGAGAGGGGGGGTTTCCCAGGAAGCCTGCTGACCCCCTGAATCCCAGGACAGTCTTAACCCTGTTGGGGGAGGGGGTCAAAGGGGAGGGTCCTGGACAGCCTCTTGCATCCTCGCCAGCTGTGAGCAGCAAAGAACTGGCATTGTCCCCTTTGGGGGTGGGGGGTCTCCCTTTGGACCCAAGAGGAAGATGGGGCTTTATTTGGGGAGGGGGAGTGTGGGTTGCCCCAGTCCTTGCTTAGAGGAAGACTACTCCCCCCTTTCCGGTGGTCAGCCAGAACCAGTTGGGGCCCAATTGTGCTGGGTCCAGAGCTTGTATTGTACAAATATGTGTAGGTCAGGGGGTCTCCAAACTTGGCCCCTTTAAGGCTTGTGGACTCCAACTCCCAGAATTCCCCAGGCAGCCATACTGGCCCAATTGTCCCTGCGGTCAGCCAGAACTGGCTTGTGCCCAGTGGTTCTGGGTGAAGAGCTTCTGTTTGACAGCTGTGTGTTGGTGCACGTCAGGGGATCTCCAAATTTGGCCACTTTAAGGCTTGTGGACTTCAACTCCCAGAATTCCCTAGCTGGCTGAGGGAATTCTGGGAGTTGAAGTCCACAAGCCTTAAAAGTAGCCCAGTTTGGAGATCCTTGTTGTAGGTCATTGAGGTCTAGACTCACCAGGTAGAGAGCCCTTTCTCTAGCTGGACTCACCTGGTTCCACCTTCCCAGTCCAGTTAGTAGAGTCTCGCCATGAAAAAGAAACCAGAGTGGTTATTATATACAGGTAGTCCTCGACTTACGACCAGAATTGAGTCTAATATTGTTTTTAGCTCAACAAAAGAGCTGCTAAGTGAGCTTTGCCCCATTTTACAACCTTTTTCACCACGGTTAAGGGAATCAGTGCAGCTGTTAGCAACACGGTCGTTAAGTGAGTCCGGCTTCCCCCTTGATTTTGCTGGTCAGAAGGTCGCCAAAGGGGATCGCGTGACCCCGGGACATTGCGACCGTCATGAATATGAGTCATTTGCCAAGCATTTGAATTCTAATCGTGTGACCATCGACTGCTGCAACGGTCGTTAAGTGTGAGAACCGGTCATCGGTCACTTTTTTCCCCCGTGCCATGCGAATGGTCATTAAACGAGGACTCCCTGTAAATTTGGGAATACGGGCTGAATTTTCCGCTCTTCCTTGTCCGTCCATCCCTTGAGGAAGTAAAGATTAATTCCTTATCTCGTCCCTTCCCAGTTTGTGTCTCTTGTTAATGAGTGAACAAAACCTGATCGCCAGGTTCCTGGATCGAATGCCAGGCTTAATGTTGGCTTAGTTCTGGGGAATTATGAGCAGTGACTGGGTTCTAGTAACCATGATAAAAAATCCAATTGTGTTTAAACCACCAGTGTCCTTGGTGGAAACTTTGCAGAGCGGATCACACTTTTAGGAAGGAGAATGATATTCTCTGTGTTGGTCATATTTTTAATCTTATTTATGTATTTCTTTTCTTTTCATTTTATTTTTTATTATTTTTTAGTTTAGTTTTTCATGACTTTTGTGGGGGGGGGTTGTGTTGCTTTCTGCATTTTTAATTTTCAGGGTGTGTGGCAGCTGACTCAGACTTATGACGGTTGCAATGTCCCCCTGTGTGGGTGTGCCACGCGATCCCTTTTTGCGACCGCCTGACAATAGGGAAGATGGAGTCACTTAACCACCGTAATTGAACAACCGCGGTGATTCACTTAACAACTGAAAAGTCGCAAAATGGGAACAAAATGTTTCCCTTAGCAAACTGAATTGTGGTGACCAGTCGAGGACTCCCCGTATTAAACCGAGTCCGATATATTGGTTGATCCCGGGACTTTTGCCGTGGGGTCATATAAAACCCTTTCTGGAATCCGGTGTTGTTCCAGGGACAAGCCCCCCTCCTCTCCCACCACCCCCCGCCCTTGACCTACGTCGATGGTGCAACTGAGTTTGCGATCCCGAAAATAGCACAGTGTGGAACGACAGCAATCCACGCTCCTCATTGTTTTGGAACGGTTTGCAACATTTGCGGTCGCAATTTGGAATTCACGGGCATCGAAATGTCAATCCCCTGAGGTTCTTTGGGCAGTGTGTGTGTGTGTGTTTGTGCCCCTTGTCCTGAGAGGGTGGTGGAAATAATCCATTGGCTTCTATGGCAGTGTTTCTCAACCTGGTCAACTTGAAGATGTCTGGACTTCAACTCCCAGAATCCCCCAATGCTGGCTGGGGAATTCTGGGAGTTGAAGTCCAGACATCTTCAAATTGACAAGGTTGAGAAACACTGTTCTATGGAATGAGATCCAGGGCAGAAATCCGAAAGGATCAGAGAGGTTATAAATAGATCAGTAGGCTGGAAATGCAAAGAACATGGTCAGGAACGGGGGAAATACGTTGGATAACACGGGCAGTCCTCGACTTGCGACCGTTCACTTAGTGACCAGAGTTACAACACACGGGGGAGGAGGGGGAAACAGTGACTGAGGACCATTTTTCACACTTAGCGGCCATTGCAAGCGTCCCCACACTCGTGTGATTTACATGCGGATGTCTTGACAGCTGTCTCACATTTACAACGGTTGCTCTGTGTGACACATCATTCCCTTTTGCCTCCTCCCGGTAAGCAAAATCAGTGGGAAGCCAGATTCACTTAACAACCGTGTTAGCAACTTAACAATGGCAGTGGACCTCAACTCCCATAATTCCCCAACCTGCCTGCTTTAAGATGGGTGGATTCTGGGAGTTGAAGTCTCCAATATCTTAAAAGTTGGTAAAGACTAGGGATATCCAACCTTGGCAACTTTAAGACCGGTGGACTTCAACTCCCAGAATTCCTAAGCCAGCCTGTTTTATGATGGTGGATCCTGGGAGTTGAAGTTTCCATATCTTAAAGGTTGAGATTAGGGATATCCAACCCATGCTAAGCCTTATGGACTTCAACTCCCAGAATTCCTCAGCTGAGGTTGAGAAAATGTCAGGGTTCCAAGGAATTCTGGGAGTCGAAGTCCACAGGTCTTCTAAGTCGCCAAGATTTGATCCCTCTGTCCACTGTGTCCACCCTGAAGCTGACCTGACCGAAGCCATCTTGACGCCTCCAATGTGGAGGGATCCAATCTTGGCGACTTAGAAGACCTGCGGACTTCAGCCTTGCTGGCTGGGGAATTCTGGGGGTTGAAGTCCACCAGTCTTAAAAGTGGCCCAAGTTGGACACTCCAACTTAGATGTTTTCTTTGGTGTCTCCTGATTCCTCAAGGTTTCAATACCACCAGGTGACCTTCAAGTTCTATTCTTTGGGGAAGGTGGCCGCCATCTCCTTGTCCACTTGAGCCACACCATCCGTGGTCCCACGGATGTCTCCAAATCCATAACCCTCGTGTCCTCTGCTTGGATCCCTCAGGGCCTCAGCCATGGTGTTGGGCGTTCAGCAGGTGGTGGGGTGCCTGGCCCTGTGGGCCTTCTGCGCTCAGAGCAAGCCCACCGAGAAGAAGGACCGCGTCCACCACGACGCTCAGCTAAGCGACAAGGTCCATGATGACGGCCAGAACTTTGATTATGACCACGACGCCTTCCTGGGGGTTGATGAAGCCAAGACGTTTGACCAGCTGACCCCAGAGGAGAGCAAAGAGAGACTGGGGTAAGGAGAGAGGACCTTTAGCGTGCCTTGAGTTTAAACCAGGGGTGTCCAAACTTGGGAACTTGAAGACTTGTGGACTTCAACTCCCAGAATTCCCAAGTTCCCAAGTTTGGACACCCCTGGTTTAAACTGAATGTAAACTGAGTTTAGTTGGCAGCATCTCGACGTTCCCTTTAGTATTTGCTTTCCAGAATTAAGTCCCAGGTAGGTGTTATGCTCTCCTAGAAGACAGTTTCCTTAAAACAAACAAACAAAGAGGTAGTTCTCGACTTACGACCATTTGTTTAGTGACGGAAGATATAACCACACTGAAAAAAGTGACTTATTTTTTACTCTTACGACCATTGCAGCCTCCCCACAAATCACACGATCAAAATTCAGCCACTCGGCCACTGTCTGGCACTTGCAGTGTCCCTTTTGCGACCATCTGACAAGCAAGGTCAATGGGGAAGCCCGATTCACTTTTAACGACCGTGTTGCTAACTGAACCGCTGCAGGGATTCAACTCACGACTGTGGCGAGCAAGGTTGTAAAATGGAGCAGAATTCACTGGACGACAGCCTCTCTTAGGGAAAAGAGATTTGGGGCTTACAGTCTTGGTCGTAAGACGAGGACTTCCTGCTATTGCCCAGCCCTGAGCAAATTAAATGTCACTCATGGCTTGTCACGAATGAGACAGACAATCGGTTCTCCAAAACTTTTGATTCTTTCCTTTTGCTTGCTGTTTTTTCAGCCTGGATTTTAAGTTCTGCCTCTTGTTTTCTCAAGGGGAAAACTTCTGGAATTAAACTGGGTTTTCCCTCCAGTTATTAAGCACAGCCCTGGTCCTGGTTTTTTGGGGAACTTGGATTGCTCATCTAGTAGTTTGCAGACAGGCAAGTAAACAGCCAGTCTAGAGAAAAAAAGGACTAGGGGGGGACATGATAGCAGCCTTCCAATATTTCAGGGGCTGCCCCAAAGAAGAAGGGAGGGGGTTATCCTATTTTCCAAAGCACCTCAAGGGAAGACAAGAAGCAATGGGTGGAAACTAATCGAGGAAAGGAGCAACTGAGAACTAAGAAGAAATTTCCTGACAGTGAGAACAATTAATCAGTGGAACAGCTTGCCACCAGAAGTTGCAAATGCTCCAACATTTGGAAGTTTTTAAGAAGATGTTGCAAAGCCATTTGTTTGAAATTGTATAGGGCAGGGGTGTCCAAACTTGGGAACTTTTAAGACTTGTGGACTTCAACTCCCAGAATTCCCCACCCAGCCAGCTGGCTGGGGAATTCTGGCAGTTGAAGTCCACAAGTCTTAAAGTTCCCAAGTTTGGACACCCCTGGTATAGGGTCTCCTGCTTGGGCAGGGGGGTTGGACTAGAACGCCTCCAAGGTCCCTCCCAGCTCTATTCTGATTGATTGATTGATTAAATAATTTTTTTAAAAGGCCAGCAGAGAGCAAGTGGGAGGTGCTTCCTTCACCATTATCTGAGCAGACTTAAGGAGGGGCTTGATAGGACGGTCTATTAATTAATGCCCATTAATGCGATGTGCATAGCAATCTCCTTGGTTTTATTGCATCAGCTCATGAGAGGCCCAGAACAGAGCAAGGAATTGGCTACGGCTCTCTCCCACTCCCCCCCCCCCCCTTTGCCCAAGTGTCAAATCACAGGGGTGACATCTGTGGTTATATTTGGCTCTGACCTCTGATGCTTCTGCTGTTCCAGTCTCTGGGAGTGGGGGTGGGGTGGAGAGACAGGATCATGGGCTTTGGGGTCTGCTCTGAGGCTCAGCTTTTTCAAATTTATCACCATTTGAGAAGGAAATTCTCTGTGGATCGGAGTTTCTTGTTTTGGGTTGAAGTACAGTTGATAGATTGACAGATACGTGGAGTGGATAGATAGATTGGTAGAGATGATAGATAGATGAGGAATTCTGGGAGTTGAAGTCTACCCGTCTTAAACCAGACTGAGGAATTCTGGGAGTTGAAGGCTATCCCTCTTAAACCAGACTGAGGAATTCTGGGAGTTGAAGTCTACATCTTTTAAACCAGACTGAGGAATTCTGGGAGTTGCTCCATCTGTCTTAAACCAGACTGAGGAATTCTGGGAGTTGAATCTACTCCTCTTAAACCAGACTGAGGAATTCTGGGAGTTGAAGTCTACTCCTCTTAAACCAGACAGGAATTCTGGGAGTTGAAGTCTATCCCTCTTAAACTAGACTGAGGAATTCTGGGAGTTGAAGTCCATCCGTCTTTAACCAGACTGAGGAATTCTGGGAGTTGAAGTCCATCCGTCTTTAACCAGACTGAGGAATTCTGGGAGTTGAAGTCCATCTGTCTTAAACCAGACTGAGGGATTCTGGGAGTTGAAGTCTACTACTCTTAAACCAGACTGAGGAATTCTGGGAGTTGAAGTCTATCCCTCTTAACCAGACTGAGGAATTCTGGGAGTTGAAATCTATCCCTCTTAAACCAGACTGAGGAATTCTGGGAGTTGAGGTAATTCCTCTTAAACCAGACTGAGGAATTCTGGGAGTTGAAGTCCATCTGTCTTAAACCAGACTGAAGAATTCTGGGAGTTGAAGTCCATCCGTCTTAAACCAGACTGAGGAATTCTGGGAGTTGAAGTCCATCCGTCTTTAACCAGACTGAGGAATTCTGGGAGTTGAAGTCCATCTGTCTTAAACCAGACTGAGGGATTCTGGGAGTTGAAGTCTACTCCTCTTAAACCAGACTGAGGAATTCTGGGAGTTGAAGTCTATCCCTCTTAACCAGACTGAGGAATTCTGGGAGTTGAAATCTATCCCTCTTAAACCAGACTGAGGAATTCTGGGAGTTGAGGTAATTCCTCTTAAACCAGACTGAGGAATTCTGGGAGTTGAAGTCCATCTGTCTTAAACCAGACTGAAGAATTCTGGGAGTTGAAGTCCATCCGTCTTAAACCAGACTGAGGAATTCTGGGAGTTGAAGTCTATCCCTCTTAACCAGACTGAGGAATTCTGGGAGTTGAAATCTATCCCTCTTAAACCAGACTGAGGAATTCTGGGAGTTGAGGTTATTCCTCTTAAACCAGACTGAGGAATTCTGGGAGTTGAAGTCCATCCGTCTTAAACCAGACTGAGGAATTCTGGGAGTTGAAGTCCATCCGTCTTAAACCAGACTGAGGAATTCTGGGAGTTGAAGTCCATCCGTCTTAAACCAGACTGAGGAATTCTGGGAGTTGAAGTCCATCCGTCTTAAACCAGACTGAGGAGTTCTGGGAGTTGAAGTCCATCTGTCTTAAACCAGACTGAGGAATTCTGGGAGTTGAAGTCCATCTGTCTTAAACCAGACTGAGGAATTCTGGGAGTTGAAGTCCATCTGTCTTAAACCAGACTGAGGAATTGTGGGAGTTGAAGTCCATCCGTCTTAAAGCTGTCATGGTCAAGAGCTATTGCTCTGCTGGGCCTCTTGGGGTCTGGTCTTCCGGTCCTTATCCCCTCCCCCCCCCCGCCCTCCTCCCTCTCCCTCTCTCCCCCCTCCCTCCCCGAGCACCTTCCTCCTCCTGCCCTCACTTCTTTTTCTGCCTCCCCCTACAGAAAGATTGTAAGTAAAATAGATGGCGACCAGGATGGGTTTGTAACAGTGGAGGAGCTGAAGGCGTGGATTAAGTTTGCCCAAAAGCGCTGGATTTACGAGGATGTGGACCGCCAGCGGAAGGGCCACGACCTCAACGGGGACGGCCTGATCTCGTGGGAGGAGTATAAGAACGCCACCTACGGCTACGTCTTCGGTAGGTCTGGCCCACTCCCCCAGGCTCAACCTTGCCCCCCTCCCCCTTTTGTCTTGTAGCGCCATTGTGAGCAAAATAGACACGGATAAGGATGGGTTTGTGACCGAGGGGGAGCTGAAGGACTGGATTAAGAAGGCCCAGAAGAAGTACGTCTCTGAGAATGTAGCGCGCCAGTGGCAGGAGTATGACTTGAATCAAGATGGCGCCATCTCCTGGGAAGAGTACAGGAATGTCACCTATGGCACTTACCTGGGTAAGGGACAAGGGGCGGGGGGTGGGGCAGCCTTGCTGGGAAGCATCCATCAAGCCGAAGGGGAAAGGGGGCCCCAGGGTCCGAAACAAGGCTGCATGGTCACCTCTCGGGGGGTGGAAGGATGCAGGGGGGGGTTTGGAGCCTGCAGGGGTTGGGCTGGATGACCTCTTAGGGATCCTTAGGACCAAGGGAGGGTCATGCTGGGCCCCTCCTGAGCTCCCCACACTTCCCGTTCTCCCTTTTCTAGTCAAAGACAGAACTGGTTAGATCGCTTCTCGGGGATGAGATGGCGAAGTGTGCAGGGGCTGGACTGGATGACCTCTTGAGGGCCCCTTCCCAGCTCTAGGATTCTGCAAAGGGCTAAAGGAGGGGCCATGCTGGGCCCATCCCACACTTCCCGCTCTCCCTTTTCAAGTCAAACACAGAATTCTGGCAACCAAACCGAGGCTGGATTGTCGCCTCTCGTGGGTGGGGAAGCCTGCAGGGGATGGACTGGATGACCTCTTAGGGACCCTTCCTGGCTTTCGGACTATGCAAAGGGCTGAGGAAGGGGCAGTCCTGGTTCCCCCTTTCAAGTTCAAAACTTTCAGGGAATTCTGGGAGTTGAAGCCCAAGTTTCTTCAAGCATGGCTGACTGGGGGATTTTGGGAGTTGAAGTCCACAGGCTTAAAAGTCCATTACCATGCTGGCCAGGGCATTCTGGGAGTTGAAGTCCACATCTTTCAATGGCAGAAGTTGGAAACCACAACCGTAGAGAGCATTTGTCTGCTTGTGTGCAGCTGCGAGCATCATTTTTAAGGCAGCCTCTGCTTTTGATTTTACTGAGAGATTCGGGGAGCGGTTGCTTTTCAGCCAGGTCTCTGCTTGGCCTTGCCGATCGTCCGTCCTTGAGCGCCTAGCTCAGGGGTGCCCAAACTTGGGAACTTTAAGACTTGTGGTCTACAACTCCCAGAATTCCCCAGCCAGCCACACCCCTGGCCTAGCTGTGCATTTTATCACCGAGGGCAGATTAAACCACGTTCTTGGCCTGACTTTGTGGAGGTCACATAACCAGAGATGGCAAACAGCATGCACTCCCCAAGGAAACGCCATTCTGAAGGAGATAAACTCGGAAAACAGTTTTTCCAGTCCCAAAAGTGCTTTTTCAGGAGGCAACTGGACTTTCTTGTTTTTGCTTTTGAAGTCGTTTTGCTTCTCATCCAAGAAGCTTCTTCAGCTCTGACTGGATGGTGGGGAATGGAAGGATTGATTCTCCTTGCAGACGGCTGGTCCTTTGCACCCTTTTTAGAGCGTCGTTGAGGCCACTTGGAGGTTTCTCTGCATCTCCGGGGTCAAAAATGGTGCGGGAGTAGGAATGGATTTCCAGAGGGAAAAAATGGCAGACCACAGGAACCATTTGCACCACTCAGGTGTGACCCTGAGGACACAGGTCAACCTCCAAGTGGCCTCAACAACCCTCTGAAAGGATGCAAAGGACCAGCTGTCTGCAAGGAGTATCTGTCAGGCCTGCAGCCCTCTTTTCTTTTGGATCTTTGTCCTGCCACCCTTTCTAATATTCTACTATGTCTTTTCTATTGTGGGAAAATGGGAGGGGGGATTGTAGGGAGTTAGATGATATGTAGCCATAACAACATTCTTTCTAGAAATCCAAGGTCATCCTTTGTCTCTGCACCTCTGCACCTGACAGGGAACTGGAACCCTGACAATATCAATCCTTCCAATCCCCATCATCCAGTCAGAGCGGAAGAAGCTTCTTGGATGAAAAGCGAAACGTCTTCAAAAGAAAAAAAAAAACCAGAAAGTTCCATTGCCTCCTGAAAAGAAGCATTTTTTGGGACAACCATCATCTGGATGGCTGAGAGAATCTCTCAATTTTTCCAAATAATCCGGCCGAACGTGCTGCCCTACAGGCAGTCCTCGACTTACGACGCCCTCGCCGTCGTAAGTCGAGGACTGCCTGGAATTTTGATTGGGGGGAGGTAGACCTGGGAGGTGCCAACTTTTGAGCGGTGGTGTGTAGTCGCCCTTTGGTAATCAACCCACCTCTTGCCGTTCAGACGATCCAGATCCCGACGACGGATTCAATTACAAGCAGATGATGGTGCGGGATGAACGGCGCTTCAAAATGGCTGACCAGGACGGGGACCTGGTGGCGACCAAGGAGGAATTCACCGCTTTCTTGCACCCCGAAGAATACGACTACATGAAGGACATTGTCGTGCAGGTGAGCGGCCTGATCTCGCGACGCTTTAGAGCCGAGGTCTTCAAAGGCCTTGAAGTCTTGAAGACTTGTTGGACTTCAACTCCCAGAAAGCTATGCTGGCTGGAGAATTCTGGGAGTTGAAGTCCAACAAGTCTTAAAGTTGCCAAGTTTGGGGACCCTTGCTTTAGAGACAGTCCTCGACTTATGACTCCCAATGGACCCATCTCTAGTCCTGCCTTAGGCATGAAAAGTATTTTGGTGACTTTGGGCCAATCACCAGGAGACTGGGAGTTCTAGTTCTGAGTTAGGCATGAAAGACAGCTGGGTGACTTTGGGCCAATCACCAAGAGACTGGGAGTTCTAGTTCTGAGTTAGGCATGAAAGACAACTGGGTGACTTTGGGCCAATCACCAAGAGACTGGGAGTTCTAGTCCTGAGTTAGGCATGAAAGCTGACGGGGTGACTTTGGGCCAATCACCAGGCGACTGGGAGTTCTAGTCCTGAGTTAGGCATGAAAGACAGCTGGGTGACTTTGGGCCAATCACCAGGCGACTGGGAGTTCTAGTTCTGAGTTAGGCATGAAAGACAGCTGGGTGACTTTGGGCCAATCACCAGGCGACTGGGAGTTCTAGTCCTGAGTTAGGCATGAAAGACAGCTGGGTGACTTTGGGCCAATCACCAGGCGACTGGGAGTTCTAGTTCTGAGTTAGGCATGAAAGACAGCTGGGTGACTGGGCCAATCACCAGGCGACTGGGAGTTCTAGTCCTGCCTTTGGCATGAAAGACGCCTGGGTGACTTTGGGCCAGTCCCTCTCTTTCCATCCGGCCCACCTCACAGGGTGGTTGTTGTGAGGAAAAATAGGCAGAAGGAGTTCTAGATCTGTTTGCTGCCTTGAGCTGTTTAAGGAAATAAATCATATTGCCCTTGATTTTTTTCTCCCTACAGGAAACCATGGAGGATATCGATAAGAACGGAGACGGCTTTATTAATTTGGAAGAGTACATAGGTGAGCCTGGCCCCCTCCTGCCGTGGCCCCTGTGGCCCCCGGTGGCTCAACCCCAGGAAGGGCCCGAGAGGCCTTCATTGCCTCGTGCGGGGGTCCCCTGGGGGTCCCCTCGTGAAACCTTTGGAAACGTCCTGAGTTGGCACCCAGCTGAACAATCAAACTGGGTTACAGATATAGTCCTTGACTTACAACCGTTCATTTAGTGCCCGAAGTTACAACGGCGCTGAAAAAAAGGGACTTGGGACAGTTTTTCCCCCACGCTTATGACCGTTACATCCGTTAAATTCGCCCGCTGACTTACATTTACGACGGCCGTATGGACCCCTTCTGCAGCCTTCCAACAAGGGAAGTCAATGGGGAAGCCAGCTTCGCTTAACAGCCGTGTTACTCACTTAAGGGCCTGTGCGATTCGCTTAACTGGTGCGTCGAGACAGGTCGTAAAATGGGACCCCTAGCAGTAGCATTTAGGCTTACGTGCCACCTCCCTTTTTCAGCGACCTCCGGGCGGTTTAGTTATGTAAGCGTTATTTGCATATCGGGCCCCAAAACAGCCATCTCACTTAGCAGTGGGAATATTGGGCTCAATTGTGGCCGTAAGTCGAGGACCACCTGCGTGGTGCAGCTCAACGCCCAGCCCCCGTCGCTTGGGATTGTGACCCTGTCGCCGTTCCCTCCGCAGGTGATATGTACAGTCACGACGGCAACACGGAGGAACCGGAGTGGGTCAAAACGGAACGAGAACAATTTATGGAGTTCCGGGACAAGAACCACGACGGGAAGATGGACAAAGAAGAGACCAAAGACTGGATCCTGCCCTCCGACTACGACCACGCCGAGGCCGAAGCACGGCACCTGGTTTACGAGTCGGATAAGGACAAGGTGAGAGGGCTTCCTCCAGGGGGAGGAGAGGGGCACCTGCCTGGGATGTCCCGGGGCAACACACCCAAAGGACCCGTATGAGTCACTTCATGAACAGCCCCTGTGCCCCCAACATCCCTTTCAACTCTCCATCTTGGAGCAAAACTCTTCCACAAACCTGTAACCGCCTTTGGCTGAAAATACTCTGGTCCAAATGTTGTAAGCAGAAAACTTCCAACTACAAATCCAACAAGGGCGGAGGAGGACTGTGGGGCCCTTGGTTGCTCTCTGAGCTGGGTGGTTTTCTTGCAGACGTTTCATGACCCAAGTAGGGAACATCATCAGTGCTAGAAGGGACAGGGGTTGTATAGACGAGGAGGAGGAGAAGGAAAAACGAGAAGGAATGAAGGGGAGGAAAGAAGGAAGGAGAAGAGGAGGAGGAGGAGGAGAAGAGGCAGAAGAAATGAAAGGGAGGAAAAGAATGAGGAGGAGGAGGAGTGGAACAAGGAAGGAGAAGGAATGAAGAAGAGGAAGGAAAGAGGGGAGGA